>NW_010119860.1:0-21704 GCF_000699245.1 Pterocles gutturalis | reverse complement strand
CACGGTCTCCGTTTTCCATCCCGTGCGGGAAAGTCAATATTCACAGATCGCCGCCTGGCCGCCGGGGAGAGCGGGACCCGCCCCGTGCTGTCCGAGCTGCGGGGCTGTCCTGTGGATCGTGTTTCCAGTTAAAACCTTGCTGTTGAGGTTGATGGTGCCATGAAAATTGAGGATGGTTGACAGCCCTCCACGGTCCAAAATTTGGAAATTACTGTCTTGAAGAATACAGCTAGTCCTTGCCTGTTTAATTCTTTCCTATATAAGTTATTATCTCAGCCTTCTGTACTTAGTCCTCATTTTAAAGGTAGGAAGTTAAAATTCAGTTAGGGAATAGGCAAAGCGTGCCTTGAAAACTGATACAGGCTTATATTTACTCCTAGATTACCCTTTGTTTTTCTTTTGACACCTTGTACCATGTCAGAAAAAAAGAAGTCTGAGAAATTTAGGAGACAATCCAAAATTTGCTTTCCCTTGTGTTCTATGTCCTTCTCATCACTTCTTTGTCTTGTCTTTATGGGCATTCTAGAATGTTCAAGTTCAGCCTATATTTTTTTGAGAACAAAAAAATGGGTGGTGAACTGCTTACCTCACCTTACTTCCTCAATATAATCTTGGTGAATACAAGATGTAAGTAGTTTTTATTTCAATAAAACCGGGCCAGGTAAAACCAACATGCCTTTGCTGCAAAGAAGGCTGATGGCATCCTGGGCTGCATCAGGAGGAGTGTCGCCAGCAGGTCAAGGTGATCCTTCCCCTCTTCAGCACTGGTGAGGCCACACCTGGAGTGCTGGGTCCAGTTCTAGGCTCTCCAGTAGAAGAGAGACACGGACATGCTGGAGAGAGTCCAACAAAGGGCCATGAATAAGACATCCCATGAGGAAAGGCTGAGAGAGCTGGGACTGTCCAGCCTGGAGAAGAGAAGGCTCGGGGGGATCTCAACAATATATATAATTGCCTGACGGGAGGTTAAGGAGGATGGTGCCACGCTCTTTTCAGTGGTGCTCAGTGACAGGACCAGAGGCAATGGGCACAAACTGAAATGCAGGATGTTCTCTCTGAACATCAGAAACAGTTTACTGTGAAGGTTGCCCAAGGAGGTTGTGGATTCTCCATCCTTGGAGATACTCAGAAGCTGTTTGGAAACAGTCCTGGGCAACTGGCTGTAGGTTGAGGAGGAGGTTGGGCCAGATGACCTCCAGAAGTCCCTTCCAACCTCAACCATTCTGTGATTCTGTGATCCATGCAATGATGAGAAATAATAGCATTGGCACTCTATGGAATTCAAAACTACCCTTGTCTCTCTAATGATGTTGCATTGAGATAGATATCTTAAAATAAATACCCTTTTACAGAGAACAAAAAATACCCTTCAGTACTCAAGAAAACTGTTGGATAGCATTATTGGGAGAAGAAATACCACATTTTGAGATATTTTATAGGCTTTGAATTCTCAATTTTAACCTTGAGATAATTATCTCTACCAAGACTGAAGAAAGGAAATAGGTAAAGGTGATAGATGCTGCATTTTTACTTCTCCAGACTAAATCCAGGGCTTCTGACCCTCAAGCTGTTGCTCCTATTTTGATTTATCACTACTTATTTGGCAATGCAGAGTTTCTGCTGCCTTCTAGGCTTTTCCAAGGAAAAAGGAAACCACTCTTGCAGCAATAAAAGGAGCTCTTTTGAGTCACAAATGTATGTCAAGTTTCACCTTTACTGTGTTTGATCTTGTGGAGTAGTTACTGATCTTGCTAGCTATTGTGAGACAAAGAACATGCTGTCTAATATTTTGATTGCTATTGTAAGAGTACTATGGTCATCCTTAGTTGTAGATTTCTTAAACTAAGAAAAATCATTTAGATAGCTTCTAGCTATCTGACACATTTGAAAAATTTACATGATGTTAGTAAAAAATAGATTTACCCAAAAGTTGAGTGTCTTTGTAGTTAGCTGCATAATTTATTCATAAATGGGAATAAAGCTTCAAGAGTGTATTAATATATTCATTAATCTCATAGAAAGCATTGCCTGATGCTTTTTTTTTCTTAGAATGGCATGAAGATTATTCTTAAATGCTTTAAAACTTAGCATTTAAAAGTTGCTCAAAAGAAGCACGACTAAGTACATAGTGTTTTACTTATATATAGATATATTAAGAAACACTTTTAAGTTTTACAATTATGGAATTACAAGTATGTATAAGATGGGCAAAAACCCATGGAGATCATCAACTGCTAGTTAATGTGATACTAAGTACTTCCAGTGAACATGTCTTTACACCTCTCTTATAACCTTTCACCTTCATTAAAGACTAATTAGGACCTAACAGAACAAGAAAAATCCTGAAGATGAACTATCTGACACTGTTTTGTGATTTTTTTCACATATTTATCCTTCTAAGCCTGAGAATATAAAATGACACAATAACGAATATTGCAAGTGCCATACTCAAATATGGATTTTTTTACCCTTCTGTAGACTTCTTCCATGGTCCAAAACTGGTTTTGTTTTGTTTTTGTTATTGTCGGTAAAACATATGCTAGATCAATCCATAAAGGGAGGGCAGATGGTCTGCATGGTGTGTGTTTCAGAAAGAGGAAAACTTGAAAATGTGGGACCAAATGTGCCATTTCTTCCAGCCTACGTTCACTGCACCAGGGCGTACAGAAGTTGTAAGAAGCCAAGCTCAGCAGTGAATGCTGAATTGCAATACTGAAATTCAGGGTCCACTTCTTTAATCTTCCCTTCTGCAACGTAAGTGAGAAATTTGTACATGAATGGAAGAAAAAATACGAAAAGCAAACATGAATTTTGTATCTTCTCCACTAATGGAGAAGATGAAAGAACAAATATGGGAGAGATGTTAAGCCACATCTGAAACGGCACCAGGCCAGCAACCACAACAGTATTTCTACATCTACCTGGTAACTAGGAACTTAACCTAATGCTTTCCTTTAGAATGAACTGCCTAAAATACTCCACAGCTCAAAACCTCGGTACCCAAGTTTACACTGAACAACCTCCATTCTCCTGTGCTACCCCTCTGGCTGCATCTCAAGAAATGAAACGGAGTTGCCCAGTCTGATTTGTAGAAATGGCTGAAACTGTCTTGAACCACAACGTTGGTAACATAAACCTGTTTTTATTCCCTTCTTTGTTCCTTCTTTTTCATACTTCATCACTAATAAATTGCTGGCTGCCCAAGTTGTGTCTTTAATTACATATGTGCAAAGTGTAACTGACTGTGGCTTAACACAAATTTTGTCAGTGTGTAAGCAGCAAGACAGTCCAGCTCACCCTGCAATGCTAATAGGAATTTATAAAGCTGACACTCCCCCCCCAATTGCTTGTTATATGGATTACAAATATGTCAGCAGATTTAAGGAGAAAATTTACTTGTTTAGCAGCATGCCATTTTCATTAAGCACGTTTTCAGAACAAAAGCAGACCCTGAGGTTGCCTTTTAAAGAGGTTTTACATTTTCAGCCTTTATGCAAAATTTTAACAGTACAGTATTGTCTTATGTGGGAAAATAGAATCTGTGTCCCAGATTTACTTCATAATATCTGCTTTCAATAAATCAAGCAGTGCAAAATTAACTATATTTAGCATAATGAGTTGCCCATTCTGCAACTTTGAGAAGTTCCTAGTGTGATGAAGGAAAGTTTAAGTTCTTCCTGTATCACACTTATAGTTCATCATGTAATACCTAGGGTGGGAGAAAATGAAGTGTACCGCAGGATATACTACTGCTGCCCCATCCATAGTTGTAATTACATTTCAGGGCAAACTATGAGTAACAACCCAAAGCAGCTGCATCATTGGAAAGAGCACTTAACAGCAAGTTCTAAAAAAGTTTGTGGAAGGACACACAAGAGAGATTTTTTTGAAGGATTTTTAATTCGCTCTTTTAGACTATTCTATGAAACAAATTTGTCAATTTTATAATGGTGTGTTGTAATTATTCAAATTACATTATAACTGGAAAAGACTAGTCAAATGCAGTCTAAACAAGGCACTTCACATCATTATAGCAGTGGAGAAGAGCTTCATATGAAAACTGGAGATGATTTTCCAGCAAGTTATAAATCTCACATTTTCTATTATGGCCTCAAAAATGCTCTGTTTAGCCCTTCTTAAGCAGTGGGGTTAGACCAGACGACCTCCAGAGGTCCCTTCCAACCTCAGTTATTCTGTGATGCTGTGTGAAATGCTGAAGTATTTGAGTCAGACTTGGTGAGGCATAGTTTTAATCCCTCATGGGATTGCAAATGTGAGTTGGAGCTCCTCAAGGTAGAAAGAAACACTAGATACGAGTTTCTTGCATCTGGGCTGGCTGCTTCATTACTGGGTTACTGCATAGAAGCAGTTTGGTATATGTGGATGTGTCTTATGAGCTTTCTTTCAAGTGCCTGAAAATAAAAATTGTGTTACAGAACAAACAGTATGTTTAATTTAGCATAATTTTTTTTTCTAGTGTGAAAAGGCACAAATTTGGTTCTTTATGACTCATTCCCACCACACATATTTTTCACTTTGAGAAGGCAAATATTCAATTATTCATGCAACTCTCTTTAGAACAGACTGCAGCTATGACAATGCTGGAAAGCCAAATATTATGCTTAGAAACAGTGTCTTGGCTGCCTAAATTAATAGCCTTGCACATGAGTTATCATGGCCTCTCACCTCACAAAACTGTAACATTTTATGTGCTGAAATGCAGGTTCTGTGACCAACAGAATTGTTTTTAAAGAGTTAGCTTGGCTATGTATATAAATGCCATCTGTGTTGCCTTCTCTAACTGAGACAGGAATTCTGTATGATACTCACTCTTTCTACTAACCAATTTTTGTTGATTTCTGTAAGTCTAAAAGAAACTGTCACTAAAGGAATAGAGTTTCTCACTTGAGTCAAGTTAGTTTATATTGAACAACTGCTAAAGATCATATCTGGTATCAAAATACATGGTACAGGGAGGCAGGCATTGTCTTCCCACCATTATGAGGCGGGAGATGCAAATTCTTGTGACAGAGTTGTTAATAACTCAGAAGCTGCTGCCGCCATTAATTTAAATAGAAAAGTTCCCCACTCAGATCAGAGCAGGAAAACAAGATGAGGCATGTGAAGATAATGCACAAAAACACGTGCTACAGGCATAATGTACACAAAGCAACCAAGGCATTAATAATAGATATGGAAATGCATCACTGTGTGTAAGGATATAATACTGTTTGTAAAACTAGGGTTGACTTTATATTCATTTAAAGGTAAGTTATGGATTGGAAAAATCCGGACTTCAGACTTAAAAATGACGTAAGATCAATTTTAGGAAAATAAGAAAAACAAAACATTGATTTAAACCAGCTGAGGACTTGGATCTTTGCTTCTTCCCAAGAAATACATCTGTGTATAAGAAGCATTGAAATATGGATCTGTGTTTCTACATAATCCAGAAATATGTACAATAATATATCTTTGTCAGCACTCCTAACTAGAAATTACCCATTAGCGAAACCACTACCAGTTGCTATTCCATTAATTCAGTGTCATTACTTCCCTTTTGAAAATTCTTACTTTGCAACAATGTAATATCATGAATCTTTATCCAGAAAGCTATCCAAAGCCCACCAAGGACAAAGACAAATGTTCCCGAGCCTTTAGTTGAGACTAATATGTGAATTAGCGTATACATATTCCCGCACATAAAAAGAACAGATTTCTTTAAACAAATTTTTATCTTAGAAGCCTTTATTACAATTAGTACAGAAAAGCATACATATTTTTTCCTATTAATTTCACAACTGAGAAACAACACATGGTTGTACATTGTGATACTCAACCTGCTTTACCATCCCTAGGCTCTGCCGACCATTATTATACCTTATTTATGACTCCCCCTGCCTGACCATTAACTGCTCGTGCCACCAACTTCACCTTACTGAAGCTTTTCAAATGAGTTATTCATGTGATTATTTTGTTCACAGTTATTTTTTTTTTCCCCACATATTTCTCAATATTTAGCTTATGGGCATGAATACTTCCATCCTTGCAAATACCCAAAACTCAGCTATGTATAACTGTGTAATATGATATAACATTGAAGCTGGCCCTGCTTTGAGCAGTGGGTTGGATGAGGTGACCTCCAGAGATCCCCTCCAATCTAAATTATTCTATGATTCACCTGTATGATTCATTCATTCTATGTTCCGTTCGTTTTTTACACACCAAGACACAAATAAGCAAAAAAATCTTTTGTTTTGCTTTATTCATTTTGGAGAAATTTTCTTCTGCCTGTTCCACCGGCAGTTCCTTTGGAAATACTCAAAATCCTTTTACCTTTCAAACAGGAAATACTATCCCAAAAATGTCATAAGGAAAAATGTGCAAATTACAAAAATAATATTACTTCAGATTATTTGTTATGAAAATTATTTCAAATATTTTGACAAAAGACATATTTTGGACCCACTTTGCTGTTCACCGTTTAATGTGCTATCTACCACCACAGTTTTTTCCCCAAGAACCCTTTCCGTACATAAGCACTCCTATGAAATGATACTGAGCCAGGACAGGCTACTGAATATATCTTAGACTGCCACTAAATTTATGCACAATATAACAATAGCAGCAGCAGAAAATGGTGTAAACTTGAGATGCTTTTTCAATCTTTTTTAATAGAATTTACAATACATTTAACAACGAGAAAAAGAGCCAATGCAAATACCTTCCAAAGTGTACTCCTGGCAACAAAAAGCGTTTAATAACGTGGAAGCTGACTAAAAGCTGAAGTCTTGCCAATAATTTCATCTTATCTCTTGAATACGGCAAATGATAATATTTTTAATTATTTATTAGATAGCTTAAGTGAAACTTCAGGAAAATACTTAAAGATAGATAAAAATAATAATTGTTTTCATAACATTCTGATTTAAAGGTCCTTTCCAACCAAAATCATTCAATGGTTCTTCTTTTTCAGACTGCAGACACTATCAGCATGTGTCCTAGATGATGCAAAGACTTAAATCATGCGTAGTGACAATGGCCAGGGTACTCACAGCAGTGATGCTCTTATGCCCTTAATTATACTTTATAGTTAGAACTCTTGTTAAAATAGCCCTCATAGGAAGAGTTTGAAGGAATCCAGTAATGAAAGAGATTTTTTTCTGAATTTCAGAAATCTCTACGATGAATGTAATGAATTTTTAATCTAGTTAACATTTCATAGAAGTCTAAAATGCATGTTGCTTGATAATGTTTGTTTTAGTTGGAGATAGTGGGATTCTTATGTCACATCATTATCACCATGAATATTACAGAACAATAAAATTACGTTTTGGTATTTGCAGTATATTTTCATGGTACAATAGCTGGTAAGCACACAAGACTACATAAAATATATGTAACAGATTTTGAGAAAGCATTCTAAAGGTTTTCATTACATTGTGGAGAAACAGTGGCAGAATTTTCTCTGATTTCTTTTGACTGTTATGCTCACGAATTATTTTACCCACTATCTAGATTGCCTAGAGGTATATGTAATAAAAGACTGAAAGGGAAAGGAAAAAATGGATTCCCTATTCATATTGGTTTGTGCAAGCATGTAAACTACCACCTTTCTATATCTTACTGTTAATACTTGCTAAACTTGTTACATACATTTGGAAGAAAGAATGGATGTTTATTTTAAAGGTGAAAATGAAGCCATGTGAACTTGTCAAGAAAAAGCTTATTACATTTTAAAGAAATGTTTAATTTCTTTACCGTAATTAAAAATGGACTCACAGTTTGGATATCCCACTGCTGGAGCTTTTAGTATACTTGTATTTCAAACAGAATTCCTTTTCTGAATAAAAAGGTTCCATAGCAAGATCCGGACTGTTCATTTAAAAAATACTGCAGCAGATACAGATTAAATAAAAGCTGTTCTAGATTGAGTAAAATAGAACTAACTGATACAATATTAGGAGTTTTCAGAAAGTGCTAAACTTACTTGGACCTTGGCAGTGAAAATATTTCTACAGAAGCACTGTAGTGGTCTAGCTAGAATTTTAGTTCTGTTAAGATTCGTTGTCTGGATTTTTACCTACTTTGTTGGAGCACAAGTGAGAACCCAGAGGCATCCCGAAGATTCAGTCTGCAGGAAGCACAGCAGAGTCTTGGGAAGCAGTGCTTGGCTGATGAAGGAGTTATCTGAAATATAATGTTAAAGTAGAAGCACCTGGAATCTGACATTTTTATTTCAAATAAAATGCATATTTGAAGGGGGGAGATGTCATTCCAAATCAGAATCTACAAATGCAGTGTTCATATTTCCAGCAACATGGTATTTAAAGATATGTATGGTATCAAATGGAAACCTTTTCCTTTAATAAAGTCAATTAATTCTGGTTGATGATGTAGACCTCCTTTGCTTTGACAACAAAATTATATTTTCAAAACCCAAAAATATTGCATTCCAAAGATATCTTTTCATTTCTCTGAATAGCTCTGCTGTAATGACTTCACAGTCTACAAAAACAAAATCTACACTTATGTGAATCTACGCTTATGTGAATATTCAGAAAGAAATACATTACCTATCATGTCTTAATTTGTGGATCTCACAATTTATTAGTAATACGTGTTCTGCAAAAGGCTAGTGTTCCCATAATAACACTGTCCCTGGTAATTTTTGGTGCTGTTATATATATGGAAATAATGTAAAACATTCATTGGTACAGGAAGTTTACATATTTATTATTTGGTGCATGCAGTGCAGATATATTTTTGTACTGCCTATATTTCTGTTACATTTAAATAACAAATATCTTCCCAAATCAGACAGTCTCTTCTATGGCTTTCTACAAGAAAAAGTTCTGACCAGAGAGAAAAAGAAATTTAAACAGTTGCTACCATATAAAAATTATGTTAAATAATGATAATAAAATCAGTCAAAATTCCCTATTATGATGGTCTGGATTTAATAGCAGTTCTACTTACCAAATGGTATGTAATTAGGACAGTAGTCTACATCTGATTCTTTTAAATATATTTTCCCTGGGCTGAGTTTTTGATCACCATTCAGAAACTGATTATTCTCTTAATTCTGTGAATAATCAGGTAACTGTGACAAGATACATTTTAGCAATAGTCAAGGTTTTTAAATGCTCTAATATTATTGAGGTATTCTTGTTAATCACTGAAAATAATCCAGTGTTCATTTACGATGAAAGAAAATGAGTAGCACACAAAAACAATTAAAAATGCCAATCTTTATCTGCATCTGATCTGCATTTTTCATGGTACCATTATGAAACAGTAATTTCATAATTAATAGTTAGTTTTCATGAGGAATTAGTTTAAATGTATTATCAATGGTCTCCTAAAGAAAACTGTCAATTTAAACAAAACAGGGAGCCTGCTAATCAAGTTTAATACCCTCAATAAACCAAATAGTAATATTTTAATTATATTTTCATCTGCTTAGTTCAGAGAACATGACAAATGCGTTACTTTGTAATGAAATTTTTAAAATGAGCTGTTTTCACTAAATGAATAGCCATGTCACTTCTGATGGAACTCTGCTTTTAGATTATAATGAATCACAATATGCGTGTAGGTTTATAAAATGTTACATGTGTTGACAAGCATTAGTTGTACTTTTTACTCGTTAATATTGCTGCCCTGGCAAATTCTAAGGCTCATGGAATGATAGCCATGAGCTATGTACTACGGAAACATGAATTTCAACAAGATGTGTAAAATCAACATTCCCAGGTTATATAGGGGCGGCTGGAAAAAATCATTACCTCAGGAAGTCAATGGCAAAATTCCCACTGATTTTCTTCCCTTGAGTCTAATCCCCCATTTTTTAAATTTCCATTAACATCAATTGAAAGTTCTGTGTTGTTTTTTGAAATAGTTTTTCTCTCTTTCAACATGAATGACACTTTTTTAGATTAAAACACTTGTAAAATACAGTTGTAAGCCAAATTATTAAAAACACTAAGAAGAAAATGAGTTTATATCTTTGTATAGTTCTTTTAACTGAGAAAATCAAATTCTGATAAAATTATAAGTAAGGCTAGATGTTTGTATAAAGTTTGGCTAAGCTATTGAAGAATTATTTCCACATATGCACAATGCTGCCTACCACCCACTTTCTGAAATAAAGCACTTCATATATGCATCATCTGAATTCTTTAAAGGCTTAAACAGATTGAGATAATGATTCAGTACAAATTATCATTCGTGGTCTCATGAACTAAGAATAAAGGGCAGAATTGCAGAATTCTTTCATTACTAACCAAATGTCTACTGTAAAGGTTTCATGGAGAAAGTGAGCTCCAAATAGCTGTGTTATATTTTTGATATATTTATCTGGATCAAATTATCTGTCTTAAAATATATTCAGTCTGTACACTATACATGAATTACAACAACATTGTCAAGATGTATTGGAGGAGGACAAATCAGAAATGTAGGGAATAGACATATCCCAAATATGGTCATAATTATTCCATAAATTACTAGAAGGCATGTCAACAGCACTATGAATAGTATTGACTTTCATTCCTGAGTTACAAAAATGTAATACGTTATCTGAATTATTTATTTGGAAGAAGAACGTATCAGTTTCCAAATAAAATGTCAGGGAAGTATTTGAAGTATAAATATCATAGGTGCAAAAATGCAAACTGTTCTGCATTTCAGCCTTTTTACATTTTTAATCAACCAATTATGGAACACACTGAGACTGTTAAAATGCAGGAGAAATATACCATGTGGATTATTGAACTCCGGAAAGCTGTTGAAATCTAGCCTTCAGGAAAAAAGGTCAAAACCTGTAAGTTCCAGATGGAATAATACTCTGAAAGCTGAAGTCCCCAAATGCAGAAGATAGAACACTACTGCCAGTGTTCAAAAAAATACTGAAAATTAGAATTTTAAAAGAATAACAATCTGGAAAAAAATGGAACAATGGCAGCTAAAAGAGTCAATACCTCGCATTTTACATGTAATTTGTTATGCCTCCCTTTTTAATCACAAAAAATTATTTAATCTGGCAACTGTCATCTTACATTTTTCCCCTCTCACTGCTGATGAAAAAAAACCCACTTCTTTACATAGAAAAAGTGCATATATTTATTTGTGAGCTAAATGAACAGCATGAACAGTGTTGTTTTGTGTACCTCTTCCTGGCTTCATATAAAAATAACGTAGACCTACTCATTACCTCTAAACTTTGAAATCAGCTTGTGTGGTCTTAATATTGGACAGCAGAGGAATAGGAGTTATATAAGTAAGGCAGACCAAGTTTCTGGTAATGATAGTATGACAAAATCTATGGCTGAATTTCTCTTCAGTATCTCGTATTTTAACCTTTTTGAAGAGTAATTTTCTTCAAGTTAAACCAGACCAGCTTCACCTGAATTTAAACCTTTCGACTATATTCAACAACATTTGGTTTTGTGGTTTTAAGTCACAAAATTGTGACAGATGAGTTTAAGGGGCCCTTTGAAACTGAACAGAGGTATGACAATTTACCTCGCTGTTCTCAGTCTTGAACTCCTCAGAAAATTGAATTAATAGAAAAGAAAAAATCCAGACATACAATTAATATTTCTTATTTAAAAACAGAGGAAGAGAATTCTCCTTAGAAAGGATATAAGCCACTAGTATAATAATTTATTGCTATGTTTGCATCTGTGCTGAAAACTCCTTTGTACAGAATTGCTGAATTCAGTCAGTTTTTCAGTCTGATAAAATTATTGCTGGTTCATATCTTTGTGATGTTCCAGTTGTGCAAAATATCCAGAAAGCCACTGTCATTGGCCAGCTGACAATCCTCCCACTCAGTCTGACAGAGTGGACTATTCAAACGCCACATTTCAACATTCGGCTTTCCCTAGATATCTATATGGAAAAAAATAGGTGAGTAATTTACACTGGGAAAAATTGATTTTTCAAATATCATACAGCTGCCATTTACCTTAGTATATATCCATATACATATATATAAAAATTCTTTCATATGCAAGCCTGAGAAACCATACCAAGTTTCCACTTTATTTCATGATGTATACATACCAAGAGATTTTCAGTCCCTGTTCTGACAAGCTTTCAATTTGAATAAGCAAGGAAGACAAATGGAGGAAGAAATGAAATATTAATGTCTCTAGTTAGAGACAGAGAACTGTGCTACAGAAAAAGCAACTGACTTACAGGGATTCAAAGACGGAGCAGAGCCAGGATCTGAGTTTTGAATTTCTGTGATAGTGCAGCATCTCGATTCCATGCCTCATGGGATTTCACATATGATTTTTTTTTTTAAACCAAACCTGGTTTGCAATTCTGACTGCAGCGACCACAGTTTTTCTTGTTCAGACCAGAATAACCATCCTCCATTTATTTTGGAACTTGAAACTCTAGTTCCAATGTCTTCCCCACAGAGGAAATGCCAAAAGAAAAAAATGCCTTAATAATGTATGGATAACCACAAGAGTAAAGCTACAGCAATTTTAAGTGAAACTTGATCCTATCAAAGAAAATCTGTATATTCTAGCTAGCCTATTCACTCTTTTAAAAGTAAGTAAGACAATACCTTCTTATTTTTCAGAAGTAGAGATGGAGTAATAGGCACCTTGCTAAACCCTTCAATTACAAGTAGACCGTTCTCTTTCAGTACCTCACTAAATGGAACCAGGAGCCCCACTGTACTCTGTTTATTATCTTTAAGGTAGAGTTTTAGGTGCCTTGCCTGGCTGCTCCCAGAGGCATGCACAGCAGCAGCGTGGCAGCAAGCACGCATGGAATGGGCAGCACACTGGGCAGGCTCCATGGGACTTTCCAGGCAAGGAAAATCTTCAGGAAAAGCTTTGAGGTTTGTGACTTTGGATTAAGGCATTTATGCCTGCATCTAATTCAGGCATCTTAGCCTATTTTTGGCCTGCCAGCTTGACTTCTTATGATCATCTCATAGAGGCGTGAAATGAATCCTCCGTGTAAATGTTTACAGAACTCGTCTTCAAAAGAGTTAATTAGAGGAACAGCGCTGTATACCTCTTAGTAATCTCGGACTACTCCTTATTTGGAAAACTGAAAATGAACATTTTTTCTCTGAAATTGCAAGAACACATTTAATTATGGGCTGAATGGACCTGGAACTGGATGCAGCTGCAGTGTATGTGGTTGGGCTGCTTAGTGAGTACCGACCATCTGAAAAAAGAGTGATCATCTCTGTCAGGTGGTAGATTCAAAACACATCTTTCTATTTTTGCTATAGGATTCTATTGCATAATAGCTAATGTGCGCTGCCATGCAGCATGCCATGGAAAAGATGCATAGGTTGTGAGCTGGCACCTTGCTCAATGGCAATTTTCCATCTAAGAATTTAGCCAGCGTATGTCGTGTTTTGTTTAAGGAAGGTTTACAGTAGGCCTTTTGGTGCTGAGCTGTAACTCTCCAATTTATTTGCCTGAAATACCCTTATATCTGGATTGGTATAAGTGGTGTTTTCATTCCCACAGTGGTTGTTAATATAGAACATGGTTGTATGCTCTGAAGAACTGCCTATAATGCACTCCTTGTGCCAGTAACCTTGTTTTTTTACAAATAACTAGTTTAGATCTTTTAAATCAAATCAAGAAAGGCAATTTCTCCTTTTTTGCATAAAAAGTCTTATTTTTGTTTACTTCTCCCATGTGTATGTAAATGTCTGGCCTTGATAAAGGCAGGGTAGATGCTGTGCATGCAGCATATTATTCTTTTGCAACCATTTTCAGTAATTATGCATAACTACTTTCTTTCCTTTTCCATAAATTCTAGCAGGAGCAATGCAGAAAATTATAAGATTATTTTAATCACCTCTTAAATGCAAACTGAGTAGACCAACCTAGTCAGCTATAAAAGCAATTATCAGAAGTTATATTCTCCTGTTAATAACATGTGTTGGATTCTTTCATTTCTCAAAATAACTTCCTTACAGGTTCTCCCCCTTGTATTTGATGAGTATACCCTAAAAGCCAGATATTTGAAGTGATTGATCTAAAAGGCTCACAGCCCACAAACCTTTATTACGAACTGCACACTTACTTATAATCTGCCTTGTAACCTTTACTTCCCGTCCCTGCCCTAACCTCAGGTTCCAAAAAGAGGAGTCATCTGCCATGCAAATCCTTACATCTTCCAAATTAGCCTTCCAGTAACTTGTCATAATTTAGTGAAAGTGTTTCCAATCCATAAACTTCACAATGGCCATATAAAACCCAGTGTAGTTATGTAGGTAACTTGCAGTACTGACAGTGAACATCCATAGGTGCTAATTCTTCCAGAAGAATATACAAAAGCATCTGAGGGTGTGTTTAATTCATTTTATTGTGTTTAATTAATAAAGTGATTATTTAAAATTAACTTTCTTAAGCCAGAATTAACTTTATAAACTCACATTTTTAAAATGTTGCTTTAAAAAATATGTGGAGATTACAAAATTCAAAAATTAATTTTTATAAGTTATCACTGTCTCTTACTACAAGTTCTGATAGGCATGCTAGGAAAGTGCTGCACTCACTTTCGATTTTTTCACAATTTACAGAGAAACAGCAGATCCAGACATCACAGGCATGTGTCTCCTCCACATGCCCTCAGCAATCCAACCAAAGAGTTTCCAATATACATATTGGCTGCTGCCATGCTGGAAGCCAGCTTCTACTAATGTTTAAACATTTCCTTAACACAACTAGTCTCATGAACGTCGATGGGCTACTCACATAGCTTAAACTGAAAAAGGTATAGAGCTGGGAATAGCAAGGGCTTTAGACTTCATTTTGCTTTAAACTTTGAAATATCATCGAGCCAATACGTGCCAACTGAACTCTGATGTGTAATATGTTCCGTACTGATAATATATTTTAATTTGGTTTTTACCCGAGAATGAACATGGTGAACTGTATATACAGAATAGAAATGAAATATTTACTTCTTAGCTATAGTCCGAAATTCTGTCTAAGAAAAGGTAAAAAATGATATCAAATATTAACTTTATTTATTTCTTAAAGGTCTGAATATAAGTGATCTGTGGTTGAATGCTGGACTGTAGAACATGGATGGCTCATAGAAATAGAATTTGGGATGTCCTGTTGTGGGCATAAGTTTATCTGAGAGAGAGCAGAGGGTAGCTAAGGATGAAAACAGAAGAAATCTGTCTGAATAAATCAAGTACCAAATATGCTGGCATTAAAATATTTAATCTCATTGTTCTGATAGTATGTTTTTAATTAAGGCTCTCAGTTTCTTGTGTGATATTCACAGAACTTTTGAAACTTATTATTTACAGTTGAAAAAAAGGGTATATAAGTCAAATGTGCATAATTTTATCTTAAATACGTATCTGTTTTATTGTTGTGATGTTTACAGACCAATGTTTGACGTGGTAGCCACACTACAAACACACTGCCTAAGATCAGTCCCTGTCCCAGATGACAACACTTCTACTGATAATAAGAAAATATTGTCATTTTAACAACTATTTTATTTGGTCTTTATTTGGCTTTTATAATTTGTAGATTCAAATAGTTAACATAAATCATTACGCAGAATGGCACTGATGCTGAAACTATTGGCATGAACAGGGTCTCTTGCAGAGCCGGGGCTTCAATTGGCAGAGTTGGTCCAAGCCTGCACAGATTCTTCTGCTAACTTCAGGGAAGAAGACGGTTATTGTTCCTGCAGAGTCAGCACAGCTCAAACAGAGAAATGTAATACAATACACCTAAACCAGAGTTCTTTATTGACATCTGTTGAAGTATCATATATATATATATAGCTGACAGTTGTTTCTATAACCGCAAAGGAGAAAAACCGCCACCATGTCTAAAGCGAGAGCCTAGACAAACCACCACAGAGATTCCCCAGACTGAATTTGCTTTTTCGCATCAGCGCATTTGAGAAATGCCCTCTGCTATTTATCACCAATACTACATCACTATATTCTCCTTTTTCATCTCCTTAATATTCTCTGTGATGTTAATAAATGAATATTTAATCTCTGTGCTATTTTTTTGGTTATTATCTGAAAGTTTCGGATGTGTCCAGACAGCTATCTGCAGCTAGCAGAAGGCTGTCCACACTACCTTGTTCATTTGTCTTGTAATGCAGAGAAGGTGAGGGAAAGTCATCTATTATGCACAAACAATTCAAAATATTTCCAAGTTGCCCTTGACAAGCAGGTGCAAGAAGGTGTGTACTTATTCCAAAGATAGCTTATATGCATGCAGTCCTTCTCCCCCAAGCTTGAGAGACAGCATAAACTCTGACTCCCCTTTTCAGAGGATTCCAGGGTTTTGCACTTACAAAGCCAAATCTGAATTCCAGATCCAAAGTTCAACTATGATTTTTATTACTTTTCATGCTGTTGGACTGCATGTTTTATATCTGATTGTGCTACTACAGCAGGTTTAGAGATCCTCAACCTAGCAAGATTTAACTCAGCGTGTGTAGCTCTCCAGGCATTAGTTTAGGAAGTGATTTATGTGATTACATGGTATGTTACTCCTTACATTTGTAATTAGTCCATTGAGAAGGTCTTCCAAGCTTTTTTCCCCCAGGTTAGCTGTGAAGTATCTTTCAAAATTATCTTTAACATTCTAGTTCTTCACCAGCTTTAAGGTAACTTCATGATGACCTTTTACATATATTCCCAGAAAAAAAAAAATGCACATTGTAAGGAGTTAAATGGTACTAATTCTTACAGGTTTTGTTCTTGGCTGAAAACAGACAAGAAAGTGATTATAGCAGCAGATGTCACACAACGTAAATGCTGTTTGGTCATTTTATGATGTCATTTATCACAGAAAGATAGCTAGATAGCTAGAGTAACTGCCCAAATGGTCTGTGACATTGGTCATTCATGAAGGAAAAAAAGGCAAGGGGCAGGCTGTAATGGTACTGCATGAGTCACTTGTCTTAATTTTGGTAAGTGATTTTAGGGAGGCTTCAGTCCTTCATATCGAGTTCTGGCCACCTACAATTGTCCTGTGATTGTTGGTTTGTTCTGGTAACTTGAGATTTACCATGAGCATGATGTAAAAATGTTGCCTGTAGTTCCTCTGGGACACCTTCACAATTCCTTAAAATGCCATATAGCTCAAGGTGACATTTTATTACATATCTATGTTGATGGTGAAGTTCATTCTGTAGGCTGAAATATGGTATTGGAATAGAATCTATGCATTTGGAATTCCTGAATCACCTTCTAGAAGATATGTAATTTCTGTTAAATCAGACACTGCAAGCAAACAGCTTTAAATTTTTCTCCTGTAATTGCAGTAAACATTTACAATCCGTGCAAGAACTTCCATATAATCAACTAGATAAGCATTTAAAAAGGAGCAGATGAGAAAACTATCAGCTGCTGTGTTTTTTTATTTGACTAAACTGTGTCATATAAAAATGAAAGTAATCTTGCTAGCCATCTGCAGACAGTTCCTGCTCCTCTAAGCCTTTCTGTCATTAACAGAACTGCCAGGAGGTGTGATCTGTATGCGGTCGGAGTGCAGTGCCTCAGAGGCAGACTCCCTACTCTTCTGTAGTATATGCACAAAGAAATGTCTTCTTCCCAATGCTTTTATGGTATCTTGTCAACTGTTTTTGGTTCAAATACAATGGTCTTCTCACAGAAATTGTTGCCATGGATTTCAGTGGAAGTGGCTCCATACTCATAGCATGAAAAAGTGATGGCCAGCATGGCCGAGGGAAGTGCTGCTGGCGGTAGTTTGACTGGAAGGTGACTGCCCGGCAGGCTCTCCACACTGGGGGTACCACTGCTCATCTGTTGGGAGGGCAAAGTGGACCCCAGGTTAGCTGCAATCAGGTTTACTGCTTCAGCTGCAATGCCATAAAAAAGACCTGAGTATTTATCTGGCTTCTGAAGGGCTAGGAGGGAGTAAAGGAAATAGCCCTACATTTACAGTAGTTGGTCATTCCTGGTCTGAGACAAAAGTCATGACAATTGTGGTGAACACTGAAGCCAACAGTGTAAACACTGGCTATTCATAGTCAAAAGCTTTCATTCTTTGAAAATTTGCAATGGTGAGATATGCCTGTTCTTAACAGTTCTACAAACACTGTGCAGTTAGGAACAGACAATGTACACCTTGATTTGAGACCTGCAAAATATGGTTAGAATTCTTTTTTTCTGGAGAGGTGTTCTATGACCTTTTCTGGTCCTGATGGAGAGATGACGGGCTCAAGAAAAGACTACGCTCTGCATCTGATTTAGTATTTAGTAAAATTCAGCTTCAGCCCTCCTGTATTGACATGTTGAAGTACAGCCTGTAGGTTTTTTTCATGAGCTTCAGGAGTCTTTCCATATACAGTAACATCACCCAGATAATACTAGATTATGGGCTTGTTATTAAAAGTTATTAACATATTTGAAAGGCTCTGGATGTTGATTCAGGTCCATATGGCATATGATTAAAAGCTAAGTCCATTACGTGTAATAAATGCTGTGAAACTCATTCTGTCTGAATACTTGATAATATGCACTCTTTAAATCAAGAGTAGAAAACACCTCTGCAACTAGGACATCAGTATCTGTAAATGGTTAACTGTCACTCAGAATGGCTTTGTTTGGCTTCCCTAAATCCAGACAAAAACAAGCATTCTGGTTTGCTTTTTGTCACCACTTTGCTGAGACTAATTCAGAAAATGCAGTGTCTCCATTAGTATCATTCTGGGCTATTTTTTAAAATTATCTTGTGACTCAGCCTCTCTCATTCAATTGTAGAGAATATAATTTCCATTGCAAAAGTGGTACATTAGATTGAATTGTCATGCTGTGAATAAATCCTTCTGCAAACATATGCCATTTCCGTGTAATAGCTGATACTATTTATTTTGTAACAGCTGAAACTGGAATTTGTATTGCAGCAGTGTTTCGCTATATTGAAGCAATGCATATATATATATATTTGCATATGTAGTGCAGGTCACAGATTTCTGCTTAAGAGGAATATTAGTGTACACAACGAAGAACTCAGCAGTAAGTATCAAAAGTCATTTTTATATGCAGGAAACAAAAAGAACAATGTTTTTCAGGTAGCTCACTAGATAAATCAAGAGTCAAATTCTTTAGCATTGCAGGTAATTGCATTTACTGAGTACTGAAACTCAGAAGCTAGTGCCCAATGTTATTTTAGTAGCATATGGCTGTTCTTCTGGTACAAGAAAAAGTAACCGGACACAAATGCATCCATAATAAACAACTGCTTCTGTCCATGGTTGAAACAGTAACATCCGGCACTGTAACATCACATAAATATTGCTGAGGTAGAAATTAATGATAAGTTGTAATATAACAACTTTCTGCAGTTATTTGCAGGTTATCCAGCCTGGTTTACAATGTGCTGTGGAGACAGCAGTAGTAGATTTACACACACACACATATATATACACACACATGTACGTTTTATGTATGCTGAGGTTTTAGCCATAGTTCCAGCAGCTGCAGCTTGAATGCAGTTCCCATTTCTCAATTTTGCTATTGTCAATTCAGTTAGAGTAGCAACGGTTATGATCCCTTGTAGCGTCAGGTCCAATTCATGCAGTAAATACTATCTATAATCAATAGGAAATGCTTTCTTCCATAAGCTGAACTGGACCTTTTTTTGCTGTGTTTCCAGACTTAGATATGATTTTTAACTCCCTTAAAGCAGCACTGTACTGTGTTGTTCAGTCACTTGGTTTCTGTGGAGGCTGGCAATGTTTATAGGGTTCAGACAGAACTTTTATTGCAGAAAAATCTTGTGCTTCAGGAGCACAGATTGTTTGGTTTTGATTTGGTGGCTTTTTTTTTTTTCATCATGAAAGCACACAGCATGCACACTGGTTCTCTGCTCTGATACAGCAAACAGCAGAAATGGTTTTCTTTCTGCAGTAAAGTCAGTGCCATTAACTGTAAGTATGTGATTTCCAACTATTTGCATGTGAACAACAGAAGGAACTTAGGAGCACCTGCACTTGGTAGGAATGATCCAAATGAATTTTATGGCAGCACAGACACTGGTCCAATTTCTTCACCAGCTGAACAGAAAGGATGCATAACTAAAAAGATTATTCCACATGTCCATAGAAATACCAGATGGAAGTGTGAACCTGACTGCAATGAGCAATAGTACAAACCAACCAAACCAAGAAAAAAAAACCCATGAAGTCACACTAGCTTTACAGGGTCCCTGAACTTCTCTTTATCTGACAAATGTCCAACACCAACGCTGCAACACCAGAGCTCTCCTGAGCAATGGAAATTCAGTTCATGTTATGTATGTGAAGCAACAGGATCAACAACTTGCTCACCATCTACCTGTGAACAGATGGGGAACTACTGCAGAACGTTTCTTTCCGCTTACGATGGGAGTGACTGATAAACTTCCTGGCGCTTTTTTGTTTTGTTGTAGTTTCAATACTGAAAACACTGAAGGTATTTCTAAGGCTGTTTTAATGAGGTACTCAATTACTAAAGATGTAGACTTTTAGCATGGGGGATGAGACGTGAATAAAGCCTATATGGTGTAGGAACAGAAAGGTACTAAAGGTCAGGAAATGCAAAAGGAAGAAAAAAGGAAGAAGGACAGAGACATAAAAGGCAGAAAACAAAGTCAAAGAAACAAAACATAAAGTGATCCTCATAGCGAGCATTTCCTTTCCAAATGTTACTAAGGCGACAAGTCAATTTCAGTAAATAACAAAGAGCTGTTTCGACAAGGGAATGATTGTAAAAATTTTTACACAACCTAACTCTGTCACACCCGAAATATTCCAGTTACAACAATATTTTTCAATAACACTTCTGAGGTATACTCAAATCCTGTGATCAATACTATACAGTCTGGAATCAAAACTAAATTTAGAAGCAGCTGGTTTAATATGATTTTGTTTCATTAATGTTTTCATTTTAATTTAGGTGGGAACAAATTATGAAATCTGGAAAGGTGTCATGGTGAAAAACTATCTTCCGTGTATCATTTCCAACTAGAGCATAAAGATGAGGAGGAAGAGTGAGATGGGTTTGCAGCTGGAACACCGTACACCACCTGCGTGGTCTTTGAGAGTGTTTTGGGAATGCTATGAGGTCCACCAGGGCTGTCCCGGTCCTTTTCTAGATAAAACAGTCTGAATATTGTGGTAGCTGAGAGTGATTTTTTTTTTCCCCCTAGTAAATTGTACATTTGTGGGAAAATAAGGTTTCATGTTACCAAAGGCAAGAAGTCAAGGCGGAACAGGGGTGCTGCTGGGAGAAGGATGGAGGGAGCAAGAACTGAACAGATGGATACACAAAAGCCTGAATTATTTCTAACTCTTTTCCATCTGAGAAAAAAAAAATGCCAAACATATTTCCACAGTATTCCAAATATACTTTAATATTTGGGAGAGAGGAGGAACCAGGGGAGAAAACCCACATCACAATATCCTGTAACTCAGGAAGGTGTGCTTGCTTTGCATTTCGTGGGTATCTTAATCCTAGGTCATCCAATAAAAGAAAACATCCTTCAGCAGTTTTACGAGCGCAGCACATCCCCTCCTTTGTTTACACTGGAACAAGAAGATGCTCTTTGCTGTTCCGACAAGAAAAGGAGTTCAAACGCTACCGCGGGATCCCTCCGAGCTGGCACCTACTCGGCCGGGGTTTGGTTTGTCAGATACCGGCACGCGTGCCGAAGCCAAGC
>NW_010119859.1:0-3531 GCF_000699245.1 Pterocles gutturalis | reverse complement strand
CCTGGAGTTGTTCTTGCCCTCCCCTCTGGAGCATTTTTGGGTGAAACCTATCAGAGTTTATGGTGTGGATAAGCTGTGACCTTAAAATGTTGTTGACTCTGAGACTGAAGTGTGCATTTAGATGAGTTGATTGGATCTCAAGCTGAATCAAACATCCTCTAGGAGTGATTCCACCCTAGATTCAGACAAAAAAGGGATTCTTAGTAATTAGCACTAAGGAAAACAGAAACAGTGCCCTGCTGAAGGGCTTGGTGTGATCCTTTTCTTCCAAAGTGCCAATTTTTGAGATTAATCTGAAAATCTGAAGAGTTCTGGGCAAGTGCAGATAGATTTCAAGCATCCCTTGTGCAACAGAGGAGCAGGAAAACACAGCTGGCGTGTCCCCTGGTCAGCAAGAGAGCCTTCTAGTGTATGACAGCCCTGAGTTGTATGAAGGTGAGGCTTCTGATAAAGAAGTTGTTTGAGGAAACTCTTATGCTCTGAAAGCAGTTCTGAGTGGTTGAGTAACCCAGCACAGAAGGGTTTTGTCCAACACTACTGCATGAGCTATGTCATTGCATAAAATGTTATCTGCCTGGGGTATGTTCACGAGATTTACAAGCCAGAGCTGTGTCTACAAAGGGCAGCCATCACACAGTGTGTCCATGCTGCAACTATCACTCATTCAGTCCAGATCATACATGTGCAGATGGTGCCTCCCTGGCAGACTTGCACTGACTGTTACGGTCTTGAAAGATTTTATTATCATACAATCATAGAATCATAGAATGGTCTGGGTTGGAAAGGACCTTAAAGATCATCGAGTTCCAACCCCCCTGCCATGGGCAGGGACACCTCCACTAGCCCAGGTTGCTCAAAGCCTCATCCAGCCTGGCCTTGAACACCTCCAGGGATGGGGCATCCACAGCTTCCCTGGGCAACCTGTTCCAGTGTCCCACCACCCTCACAGTGAAAAATTTCTTCCTAATGTCTAGTCTAAATCTACCCTCCTTCAGCTTAAACCCCGTTACCCCTCATCCTATCACTACACTCCCTGATACAGAGTGCCTCCCCATCTGTATAATATTTCCATGTAATATTATTTATGTGGAAGTGTTCAGAATATGAACCATCACTCAAATTGGTCAAATCTTTCTGGTAAGAGAACGATTTTCTCTGGAAAATTGTTTCATCCTGTGTGGAATGTAGTGATTTTCAAAACACTCTTCACATCACTTGTCTGGGAAGCTAGAAATGAACAAACACACAGCTTTGGGATGAAACCAGTCATTGTTTAACACTAACGTAAATTGTAAAATTGTTTTGGAATTTAAAAAAAATGGAATTTTTCCCCTATTCCTATTTCTTTATATTAAAATTTCCTACTACTCCTTTTTCCACTGAAAAAGGTGTGTGCTTGTTGAGAAAGGAAGGGAGCAGGTAAGATTAAGGAAAGAAAGTGTGAGAAACCCTACCTTTCACAGCTTATGTCTTCCATGTTGGCAAAAAAATATTGGAAGCTTTGAGGCTTTTCTTTACTATCAAACACCTTTAACCTTACCTTACTTTTTCTAGTAGAGTGGTGAGATGGAGAAATAAAATAGGGAAGAAGGCTACGGAAGGAAAGATGGAAGTAAAAATTCAGGGAATAAAATTTTATCTTGTTTCCAAAGACTGAGAATATTCAGTGAAAATAAGATGAGTTCTTTTGAGAACAGAAGAAACCCTGAGAAAACCTGGAGTACTTAAATCAAACCTCTGCAGGTTCTCTTTCTTATGCACTTTTTGGAAGAAAAATCTAGGTTGCCTGACTGACTGTGAACCACTTGAAGCAAAGGGATCGAGCTGACGTAACTCCTTCTACCCCAGCCAATCCCCTGGAAAGAGCAGCTGAGCTCTAGTGGCACAACTGTAGGGATTGCTGTTTTGGAAAGGAGTGAGGCCACCCAGCAGATCCTGAGAGCAGCCTGGAAGGTGTGGGAACTGTTGCTCTGAGGCAGGGCGCACCACGGGAACTCCAAGGATTTACTCTTTCCTCCCACCTCTGCCTGGTGTGAAGTGATGACCCTGATCAGTAAGAAGATGTGCTACATCTCATTCTAGCAGGCCATATCCTTTTATTATCTGCTACTGAGCCACGTGCCATGAGTACAGAGGCACTAAGAGCTAAGTGAGAGGGAATTGTGCATTTCTGTTCACTTTCCCATGGCCACTTTTTTGGCAGTCATTGTTTCAGCTCATTTCACTCTAACCACACTGTTTTAAGAGATCAGCAGTTCCTTGCAAATGGCTGAGATGGATGCCAGTATTAATGGGAGCTGACTCTCTATTTCCAGTTTTGCTTCAAGCTAAAGTGTGGTGAAATGGCAATTGTAATATTTTCTTATTTTTTCTTAAAAAAAAAAAAAAAAAATGGGAACAGGTGATGCTGAAGAGCTACCACCTGAGAACAACTGAAAGGAAATGTTGCTAGACCCAGACAGAAAGCAGTGAAACACTCATGCCAGATACAGGACCAAAATATTTAGCTGCATTTTACATAGAGCTGAGTAATCTTATGGCCCTAAAAACTTTTGTAGCTATGTTTTTTAAGCTATGGTGATGTAGATAGTGATAAAATTCTGCAGGTCAGGGAATCTGTTCTGGGGCTGAGAGGAACATGTTGTTGCCCACCTAACTGTGCACAGCCAGATGCCTTCTGAGAGCTTTTATTTCACTTTCTCGAGCATTGACCGCAGCTAGGAGACAGGATATGCAGTTGCCTAGGTGGGTGGCCTGACCCCTCATGTGAACTTTCTATGGCATAGGGGAATTTGGAGAAGAAGCTGTAGGTATAGAGTAGGAAGCCCTAGCAGTGGTAGCAGTGTGGTGGAGATAAGGGAGTGGAGCCCATGGGAAGGCAAAGCAGGTAGATGGACAATGTGGAATAGATTGAGTAGCAGAACAGCAAATAGTTTAGAGAACGATTGGCAAAGCTTTAAGAACAGTAGTCCTGGGTGAAGCTTTAGATAATTACTTTGAATGTAATAGTTTTATTTTCTCCGCTTGTCTAACATTTCTTCTGGCTGGACAACAAGGTGCAGCGTTTATTACACCACAGCAGTGGTTCCAGCTCTTACCTTGCCAAAGGGAAGAAAGCGGCAGAGGCCAGCAGCTCAGTGCATTTGGGCAAGGAAGGAAAGCACAGGCACAGCGCAGCAGCCAAGGCTCGCTCTGCCCAGGCAGCTTCAGGCAAGGCTTGTACCTGCCCCCCGCAGGAAAGGGGAAATGCAGAATTCTGGGGGGAGAGCGGCCAAGGAGGGGGGGGAGTGGTCAGCACTGCCGCGGGGCCTTGTGTCAGTCTGGCTGTCCGCGCTCAGTTCAGCCCGTGTATCTCCGAGCACACGCAGCCTTTGAGGGGCCTGCCGCTTACGCTGCTCGCTTCAGCTCGAACGTTACCTCCTTAACCAGCACATCCATCGCCTTTGGCACAGCGCGGAAGGCAGCGCTCAGGCTCAGGGGTGGACCCCATTTCCAGGTATCCCTCGTACCCCCGTGGCACCGGCGGAACTG
>NW_010119858.1:359-4273 GCF_000699245.1 Pterocles gutturalis | reverse complement strand
ATAAATAATATAAAATAGTATTTAAAAAATGAAAAGCAGTGGAAAAATATGTAAACCACTAAGTGAAAAGCGTGGAAAACAATAAAATCTGTTAACCTCCCAGCTCCCTCTGGTCCATGCAGGTTCTATATCCACCAGCTAGAGAAAACAGCAATGTAAACAGAATAAGGGCATTGTCTTAAGCTACAGCTGCTCTTCCAGTGTTATTGAGACACCAAGTATTTAATCTCATGGTAAAAACACAGATTCTTACGTGTTCTTTTTACTGTAGGTTCTTTGCAGGAGTTTTTATGTCTTCTTCAGTTTGTAATTCATTGAGGCAACCATACAATTTGAGGTCCTCTGAGGTTCTGAGTTTTTGAACTCAAAGAACCCACAGAATACGTACCTAAAGAATATAGTAAGTGACTGAATGCCCATAGAGATTCTCTACCCTATTAGAAGGATAAATTTACTATCCAGTTAATCACTCCTGTCTTTCAGCATGGTTTCCATCTACTTCTTTCTTAAACTTCACGACAGATTAGTGTTTGATAGTATCAGTATTTCACTATTCTCTTCCATGGTTGGTTCTTTTCTTCTAGCTGATCCTTCTGGAATAAAACTGCAACCACGACGTTGCCACCCTGTGTGTACATACTACGGATAGAGTTTTTGCCATTTTCTCAGTATGAAATTATTTTTTGCAGTGGATTTGGGTGCTTTAGGCCAGGTATACTTGTGTACATTGCAGATCTTGTTACTTCAAAAAAGCATTTTAAAATATTGAAAAAAATCGTCTATTGTATCTTTAAGCTTTATTGTCAGTATCTCATGATGTTGAAAACTGATTACTTTTGGATGCAGTATAATTAATTTTTTATTTTTTTAAATTTAAGAGATAAGCTTGAAACCACTGGAAAATGCAATGAAAATATTTCTAGATTTGTAAAGAAAAAGAAAGGTTATACTTTTGCTGACTTGTTGTATGATTTTAAACCCTTATTTAGCATCTCTGCAAAGACATGTACACTAGAAGTCAACTATAATTCCCAAAGGAAAGTTGATTTCCCAAGGTTGTCACAAACATTTATATTTGTGAAGGGAAATGTGCAAACACCAAAGTTTTCCAGAGAGTGAGAATTAAATCCATATATTTCCAACTTTTTGTGTGATTGTATTGACATTCTGTTTCACGTTATGAGGGGGATTAAGAATATTTGTTTTGGAAAATTACCTCTGAGGACTTTATTTTTGTGAAAGCAAAGGCATTGCTGGGGTTGAATCGGCATCCTATACTGGTTGAAGAGTAATATTACATGAGTCATTTAAGATGAATTGCTGTGGTTTTAGATTGGAACTCTCTGTTGTTATTGTTAAGAAACTATGCTTGCATCCATCATGCTTTGAAAGTAATTGCTTACTTTATGTAGCTATTAATGCTAATTACATTGCAGGAGCTAATGTGACAGGCTATTTGTTATCCTTGAAGGTATGAAGTAGAAGTTCAATACATCGGCTGGTAGCGTTTTTCTGAAGTACTTGACAAAGCCACCAATTCCCGATTTGTCTTCATAATTCTGCAGCTGACTTAGATAGCATTTTATTTCTTAGTATTTTGGCCTGACCTTTACTGGATGAAGCCTGTTCCAGTGTCAAGTAATGGACAGTGGATAAAGCATTTTCATAGAAAGCCTGTATTATGCAACTCTTTTATTATGTTTGATTGTCAGTAAGTTTTGTTTTGTTTTGCTCTCACTTTTATAGACTCAGTAGCTCTCAAGTGCCGTAGGAAAAGATCCAGAATCTGTGGTCCTGTTCCCAAAATGGGAAGCAAAATTCCATAAAAGGATTAGGAAGTTTCCACCATTTCCCTATTTGCAGCAAGGCTTTTATATAGAAAAATGCTTAGAGTATGAAGGTTTATGATGACCGATCTGTTTGCCACAAACCTTGTATGTTCTGTCGAATGAAATAGCAGTTCCTTTTTCTCCTTCCTCTTCAATGCTAACTTGCTAAATGTATATTTGCATATATTTGCATATATAGTTTAAAGGCAGTCACAGTGTGCCTTAGCAAGACTGACTTGGAGATTGTTTTTTCAGAGCACATCGAAATCTTTATTGCCCTGAGTTCCCAGAGGCTGAGTGCTCTACACGTAACTTGAACAGGTGGCACTTCTGGATATAAGGTTCTCATACAAATATGCCAGACATAGGAGGGAAATTTAAGGACATAATATTAGTAATGCCAGTGTGAATAATACCTGTGACTCTACAAAGTAACGCTAGGAAATGATCAGTATAAGAAAAAGCTAAGGTAGCCCATAGAAGTGAATACCATCCAAGTTAACCTACTTCTCCAGTTCTCTAAATATCAGGGAGATTCAAATTTTTACTAAGGAGATTAAAGGCCTTGTGGGAAATAAACATGGCTCTAAAACCCGGATGCATTCCTTCTGGGCAACCAATGTGATTATTGATAGCAAAGTTTCAAAGCCCTCCAATGACAGTTATATGACCCTGCGCTCCAGATCATCTGAAACACATGATGGAAAAAAAAGAGTATGCGACGGAAGAATAAATTTCCATAGTGCTGCTATTTGTATCTGCAGACACATGTTTATTTTTCATATTTATTAATTGGAATACTTGTATATTTACACATATTTATCTAAAAAAACTCATCTTAAAATGCTTCTTTACGAATAAACAACACAGTTTTGACCTCTTAAATTGAAACAACCAATGTAATGTGGTTCAGCTAGAAAAGATAGATGCAGTTTGTTTGATTTAAGCCAAAGTAAATGACCTAAGACCACAGACTGCTTGCTGCAACATATGTTGTACCGTTAGTGTAGTAACAGTTGATTGAGTGCAGTTGATCCATTACAGTTTGAAACAATGGGTTGACTTCTGCAATTGTATAAAGACTGTTTAGGTGCACATATAAAGCATTTTATCTTCCCCTCAAAATCTTACAAAGGCTCATTTCATTGTATGGTAAGCATAATTCTGTGCTCCTTGAACCCTTCTTTGCTGTCCAGCTGACTCAGATGAGATGTGTGAAATGGGAAAATGTCAGTGTCATGAAAGATCCTTTACTTGTATTATATACCCTTTAAGGCATTATATCTCTAAAAAGTGCCCTTCGTACACCAAGTCTACACAGACTGAAAAAAACCACAGCAAAGCAGAACTCAACCTTATTGTGCAGACACTTCAAGTGTTCCTGAAACAAGCCTTGGGCTAAGAAACGTAAGGGCAACCCTTCGTGTTAACTCCCTGAAATCAGGCAGAACCTCTGAACCTGGTGGCCTTTGGAGTGTCTGTAACAAAAGCTGGCATGTTGGTCCTCTCTACTAAATGTGGTGAACTGTGAAAATGCTCAGTAAGGGGCTCTTATCCTTCCTGTATCCTTATCTGTATCCTACCAATTAAAAAGTAAAAGCTCCAGAAGTTATGGATTTGTGGTGCAAAGCTAGGGGATTTGCCATGGTCTGGTGTACTGCAAAGGGAATCTGTGTGCACTGTCTCTTAATGGTGAACATGGGAAACTGTTCCAACAAGAACAGTTGACCTATGAGAACTATTGAAGAAGGGATTGCATGTCCAGATGCAACTGCTTTTTTAGATATTAATTTGTCATGCATCACTTCCTATTATTTCATGTCATGACATATTCTATTAAGTTATTTTAGGATATAGGCTGTGACTGCAGCTGGCACTGTATGTCACATTATATCACATCAGGTGGCAGCATAAGGTAAAAGCTTGGTTTGAGCTTTTTGGTTTTTTTCAGCAAAATGAACAGTGAGGGCCATTCAGGTGAATGAAGTAAAAGAGGGTAAGAAATGAACAGTCCACCTTGGGCTTACTGAAAGGGTAGAAAACTCAACAGCCTTGGAGGGCTGGATAGCACCACCCCCCCGCCCC
>NW_010119858.1:0-326 GCF_000699245.1 Pterocles gutturalis | reverse complement strand
TCTGTGGAGACCTTGGCTTTGTTCCATACGAATGTAACTCTGCCTCATTGCCAGGCTCAAGCCTGGTTTACTTTTCCTGGGAGACCTCTTGCTTTGGAGAAGAAAAGCCAGGTTGTGTTTTGAGTTTTGGAGGCTGAAAACTCAACATGGTCCCTTTCTCTGCCCCACTGCTGGGCACTGCAATTCATGTGGATTTGTTAAGTGGTTTTTGGCAGCGTCTGTGGGCTTGATTTTGCTCAGAAGCCTGGGGAATGAGGAAACAGATAGCCATCCTGTTGTAGTTTTCATCCTGTCTGTTAGACAAAATACAACAACTGCTCACTCAC
>NW_010119857.1:8633-22367 GCF_000699245.1 Pterocles gutturalis | reverse complement strand
TTCCCACCCAAACCCTCCTGTGATTCTATGGTTCTGTGATTCTATGACTGGTCAAGGCAGAGAAGGTGGCAAGATGCAGCTCTGGCACCCACAGCCCTCCTTCCACCCAGCTCTGGGCAAGGCCACCTTACTTAGCTCTTGGTGCCGGAGGGCACCAGAAGGTAATTCACTGTGTGGAGCCCAGGCTTGGCTGCTCCAGGCACCCACCGAGCATCTCAAGCAGCTGCTGCTGTATTACCTGTGACCTGAGTGCTGAGGAGCCCCTGTGTGGAGTCCTTTCCTCTGCACAGAAGCCAAGGGCAAGTGCAAACCTCACGCAGAGCAGAGTTGTCCCCAGTGGAGTGGGGACAGACCCCAAGGGCAGTGGCCCTGTTTCAGCCTCATCCATAACTAGCAATGCCCTGGGCTCTGTTCTTGCTGAGGAGGTTGCCTGTGGCTTTGACAGATCAGCTCTTGGATGTGTGTCTGGTACGTGCCCCAGGGCAGAGAGGAGTGTGCTTGGGCTGTCAGGGTCCCCACACCCAAGCAAACTTGGCTTGTTCTGCCTTCTGCTGCTCTGCTGTGGTGGCATCTGTGCTGCCACAGACGTTGTCCTGGGGAGATCAGGACCTGCTCCTTCCCAAAGAGCCCTGTTTCACTGCTAGCAGGGTTCATCATGCCAAACAGTGACTTAAAGAAAGCAGCGTCTATCTGCAGAGGGCACATTTTTTTCCTGCCTTCTTCCCTCTCCCCATCTTTGCATAAAATTGCTCTTTGACAGCTCTTCCAAACAAACTTTTCCTAATAACCTTTTTATGTCTCTGCTGAGGAAGTTTCTCCAGTTCTTTTCTCCTAGGAAGTAACCGAGCGCTCACTAATGAGCAGTGGTATTAATACTGCTAGGTACTATTCTGTTAAAAACAAAACAAAACACCAAAAAAATGAACACCAAAACCGCCGAAAACTCCCCCTCCCAATAACTTAACTGACAAACAGTAGCAAACTCCTCCACGCCCACAAGATGGAAATCCTTGTTATTTTTCTTTGGGAATTTTTGTGCAGCAGAGGAACTTGTGATTGGAGACTGGGACTGTTGTCCCTTTGCCATTTCTGATTCCAGACAGGTGCCATGTCCTGGGACACTGCTCTGTGCCCCAAATCCATCTGCAGGAGGAGGGGAGCGGTGCGATGTCTCATCTGACATCCATCCCAGGAAAATGAGGCACATCTGCTTCCTCTGGAAGCTCCCTCAAGGTCACTGATGGGAATTCCACCCAATTTCCCTGGAGTGCAAGTGTAGACCTCCTCCTCCAGACTGGCACAGGGCATGTGGGGCACTCTGTGGGGTGGTTTCCACTCTCTAAATTTCCCACTCTGCGGCTATTCCGCAGAAATGCTGAACAGAGAGAGGATGAGACTAAGCGGGCAAGGAAAGTCTCAGTGATTATCCCAGGCCGAACGGAGCATTTGCTTTAAGCAAAGAGTGAGCCCTGACCCAGTCTTGTGAATAAAGAATAAAGCTTGTGATCTTTCTGCATTAAACTGGGTTAAATAGATCTTAAAAGATGGGCATGCCTGGAGAATCCTCGTGTTTGTTTTTATGTGAGTAGGGGATGTTTGCTGCAAATCATGGGAGACCAAGTCCGCTTTCTTTTCTGCAAGGAAGTTTGCAGAGTCTGTTCATTCTCCCACTGTTGGACTGGGTTATTAGAGGCTTGGAAACAGCGTGCAAATGATGGGGGAGGAAATTATTTTTGATTAAAATAAAAAGCCCCCAACTTCTATTATCCATAAATCAAAGATGTAATTATCTCCTCCTTTTCAACTGAAGAAGCAAAACCACAGTACCTGAAGTTTGATTTTTCATGACATTTGGTGCGTGAGGTGGACTTCTTCAGCATAACTTTTTGCTCCTGTCATTCACCATGGCTTCTGGAATAATGCCAGTGGGGTCTGCAAGGGCTCATGTTGGAATGACGCTTCTGTAAGTGCAGTCAGTATCTAGCCCTGCACCCACAATTTTTCATTTGCAGTTCTGATTCCCTCTTTGCACTTTGTGAATCAATGGGGGGCTGTAAGAAAAATTATCTCATTAACTCTTGCAGGGGCTTGGAGCATGACTGAAGTGTGTTTGAATTGTGCTTTCAAAAATTTTAATTAAGACACATTTGCCAGTGTCAGCAGTTGGTTGTTTTTGTTTTGTTTTGTTTTCCCTTTAATCTTTTTCACTTTTCCAGGCCTTCGTCTGGTCCCCAGGGCAGCCAGTTTAGTTGGCTTTGCTTTAATGACAGATCTGAGCAGGAGGATGCTTTTATGGGTCTTAGCTGAAGGAGAGAAATCGCCACATTTCATCTTTTGATAGACTGGTACATGGGGAAACGTGTTACTTTGGCAGAGGGGCAACAACAGACTCTAAACCTTGAAGGTGAAAGAGGTGGGCGTGATGTCTTCTTCCAGACTGGAGACTTTCAATTTGCAGATGCTGAGGTACGTTGAGGTGCAGAGAAATGACAGTCCAAGCAGGAGGAACCAGGATAAAGAATTCAGGTGAGGACTCAGCTGCTTCTGTGCCTTCCTGGAGCAGGAACACCTTGCCAGCCTGCCTTTCGCCGGTGGAAAACCACGCAGCTCGCATGGCAGCAGCTTTTACGTACAGAGTCACCTGGGCAAGCAGCACGACAGTGATAAGCAGGTATGTGGCTGAACAAGTCTGACCAGGCACAAGGGAAGGAGGTCGATGGATTGGGGCACATGTCACTACATAGGACTAAGTCACCAGTGGTGGCCACAGTCGGGGTTATGGGTCCGTGCACTTGGTGCAATAAGATGTAGAGAGGAGAAATTGGAGTTTGACACTGGTGGGTTGGCTTCACCTGGGAAATTTGTCTCCTTTTGCTTCCTTGTCTCTTCTGGCAGGGGAGCAAGGCTCATGCAGTTGCATCTGTTTTTCTACTAGCGAGAACTTTTGAACTGATGCATTTCAATAAACTATGAAAGTAGGCTGGAAGGTCTGAAGGTAATTTGGTTACCATACATTTCTAGAAGAGAGAAGAGGAGATCCTAATGAATGACTGGGTTGAGGCAGGGCTAGGGAGCACAACTGTGTTATTGTTTAGTCTATCTGCCAGATACAGGGTCAGCTGCTGTGCAGATATTGCCCACAGATTGCACTGTTGGGTATTTATAAGGGATGGAGGGATGGGTGTATGTAAAGACCCCCCCCCCCCCCCTATATTTTACCCTGGGGCTGTTCTATTCATTTTGAGATGAACAAACCTCCCATTCCCTCCCTCTCCATCTGAAGATTTGAAGTAGTTCACTTCCAGGGAAAGCCTGCTCCTTTCTACAACCATCGCAATGAGAAAGGAGAGATGTTTCACCAAGATCCTGGTGCTGTTCCCACTGCAGCATCCAAGGTTTGCTACTTGAATTTAAAATCAGCAAGAGCCTGATTACCTCAGTAAGAACAAACCCTCCATTTCTAACAGGAACATGATATACAGATGCCCAGAGCAAAGGTCCCCTCAGCCCTGAACCTCCTCCTGGAGCACAGCCTGGAGGGGAGGATTATTGTTCTGAAAGCATTTCAAATACAGTTAATCACCCTTTTCTCAGTCCCATTTGGGAAGCTGCTGCTCAGGAGAGGTTAGTGACCCTGCAGATGTTCCCTGCCTCAGTTTCCCCACTGACCCTTTCTATATTTTGCTTGTTTTGCTGATGGCCGTCTCTTGTCAGGACTCTGCACAGCATCCTGCACGGGGTACATCTTACTTTTTGATAGAACCTGTGATGAGTAACAGTGAAGTGCTGCTCGTTATCCCCTGGTGTGGTGCTGAGTGTAGTTAGACAACTGTGCAAGTCCCTGTAAACCTCTTAGCAAATGACTTCAGGCTCGACAGGTGACAGAGAGAAGCACTGTTGCTGCCAGCCAGCTGGGAGCCTCTTTGGAGGAGACCAGCCTAGCTGAATAGATCTTTTTCTTACTGTACTGGGAAGCGCCTGGGCAGAGCCGTAGGCTTAGGCAGACACTTAATGTTGCTTAAAATTGCTTGAGTTTCAGTAGTTCTGGTGGTCCCCACCACGGACTAGGGTCTGTTGTGCAAGAGGTCCATGGAAAGCACCCAACAAATGGACTTGTGAACTCTTCCTGTTATATACCAGCTACCTCAGTGGGTAAATAAAAGTAGTTAGCAAGTCTCCAGTTCACTGGTGGGAACACTCACAGCTCCTGATGACGGCTGCGTCTCCTCCCTCACCTCGCCCCGGAGGAAGCGGGACACTGCTCCTCTACCAAGAGGGAAGGGGCTGGCTCAGTGGTGGAGAGGGGAGGTCGTGTGGTGATCTATGAGCTCAACACTCATAGGTAGGTAACACTGGAAAAAAAAGGGAAAATGGTGTCTGCTTGGATTTTGCATCCATGGGAATGCACACAAGCACCGATATGGATTCATCGTGTCTTGCCGCATAGCTGTGTTGAGGCAGTGGCTGAGAGGGGCTCTGAAAGCCCGTTCTTGTCCACTAAGGGCATGGTGCAAGGGTGGTTTCAGGTGGTTTGGTGTTTCTCTTCCCAGATGTCTTGCAAATGAATCCATCGCATATCCACTCAGCCTGCGCTGGGCATGTGGAAGCGATGCAGCACATTTTGGAGATGCAGGACCGGCTGGAACTCTGCTTCTGTTCCTCGCTCTGTTTGCACTCACTTTCTGTCTGCTGGCACCTTTACTGCTCACCCTCATCTTGAATAACTCTCCCTAGGCAGGGCAGATGCTATTGACAAGAGAACAGCAAATGTGCTCGGGTTTAAGAACAGAGCCTTGGGAAGTGATGCTGAAACACAGGGTCCTTGTGCTCTGCTGCGCGTCCCACACAGGAACAACTGCTCTTAGGCAGGGGGGTTCAGCAAAGGCAGCATGTGCTGTGCTCACTCTGCACCTTTTTATGTTCCATTTTTTTTTGTGGGGAAAAATTGACTTGACCTCCTGGATGCATTGGAAGTCTTTGGTGTCCCGTGGGGAAGCTGCAGAGGGTCAGAGCTGCTAAAAAAGCCATTCGGACGGCCTCTCTTGCAGCGAGAAGCTGGCTCAGGCTGGCAGCCGTCGAGGATTGCTTTTCAGACGAACACTGTGTTTTCTACATTCAGGCTCAGTCTTGTCACAAGCCATGAAAAACCAAGTGCAAGACAGAGTGAGGCACGCCGGTGCTGCAGTGTCAGCCTGTGCCTGCAATGCAGCGCGTTCCGCAGGGCTCCCAGTGCCAAGGAAGACAAATCTGTGCTCTCCAGCTGTGTTTACAAATCCCATTCACGCCTCCACGGAGCTTCTCCGCCTGGCCGGTACCCAGGCACTCAGCACTGCCGAGACTCGTGTCTGACAGCCCCAGCCTGCTCGGCTGCGCTGCGTTCCCTTTGGCCACCGCTGCCGCCTCTTACCTGCTGCTGCAGGTCCCTGAGGAGCAACCAGGAGCTGATCCGAGGGTGGGCTGAGCTGTGATTCCACACGCAGGTGGCAACACCAACACGTGCAAAATGCTCCCCGCTCCAGGAGGATGGTGTCAGAGGTGTTGTCCCAGGGAGAGCTGGAAATTGTTGTGTCCTGAATCTAGTCCGTACCAAGCAGAGTGGTGTCCGTCACCTCGAGACGCTGGCCAGAGGGATGGCTTCACGCTGCCACCCAAGGCCCATAAAGCAAGTGTTATCTACTGAAATCCATCACTGAAAAGTGCCAGTTCTGTAACAACGAAAGAGAAGAATCAATCAGGGCTTAATTATTAAGAAGAGCTGTTTCACAGCAATTTGCTTCCCTGCCCTTCCACTTTCCTTGGAAGGTAGCACATACATTTTCCTGCATCAGGCTTTTTTTGTTTTTCCCCTTTAACAACAGATAATCAGCTTCATAGAGAAAAGATTTGTCCTTACAACACAACCGAGCCATAATGGAGAGAAATCTGCCCTGAGGAAAAAAAAAAAGAAAAAGAAAAAAAAAGTGTGGCTCACCTATAGCAAAACTGTTGGTTCTGCAGTCGCAGTGTTTGGAGAGTCTGGGGGGTACGTGTCAACCAACACGAACGTCTTTCCCTGCGAAAGAGCGTTGTGGGCTGCAGATGCAGCCTCTGCTGCCCACTGCCTGCGGAAGTGGGGGATGGAGAAGGGTTTGAGTAAGTTTTTGATCCCTGGCACTAAGCTGAAGCTTCAAGGCCCTTGCCTGCAGACAAAAGGGAGCTTGCAAAAAACAACTCCACCTGAGATGGCAGTTTATGAACAACACCTGCTTTGTTAGGGAAGGAAGCCAGGTAAACATGGGCGGAATAGCTGTGCTTGAATTTTAATAGAAGAGTCCAGAGATTACGCTAGCCTCTGTGCTTCAGGGCACCGCGTGAGCTGAGCAGTGCTGGGCAGGGAACAGTGTGATGCTTGGTTACCCCGTCTCCAGGTCTTATGGGATTTATGCATTTTTCCCGGAATGAGCAGGTGCTGCTCACCGTTGCAGAATGAATTTAGCCATCCTGGAGACACTGGTTGGGAATTTTCTGTGGAAAATGTTTTTTGCAATGCCAAAATATATTTCCTTCCTATATCAGAGAAAACCAGAGCGCTGCCATCAAACAGGGCTGCTGCAGTGCCTCCAGGGAGCTGTGGTAAGACACGCTGCGTGCAGGCTGGTGGAGAAAGAGCAGCCCGTGTGTGAAGGGGGTACAGCTGCGCATTAACTTTGACCTCCCTCTGGGGCTGTCTCAGCATCCCAGCACACCCAGTGGTACCTCTTCTCTAAAGGAACAAGTGATAGGACAAGAGGAAACGGCCTCAGGTTGCACCAGGGGAGGTTTAGGCTGGATATTAGAAAAAATTTATTCACTGAAAGAGTGATGAGGCATTGGAACAGGCTGCCCAGGGAAGTGGTGGAGTCACCATCCCTGGAGGGGTTCAAGAAACGTGGAGATGTGGTGCTTGGGGACATGGGTTAGTGGGTTGGGTGGTGTTGGGTTGACGGTGGGACTTGATGATCCTTGAGGTCTTTTCCAACCTTAATGATGCTATTATTCTATTCATTTTGCAGCATGGCTCAAGGACATCTCTTCTGTACAAGACCAATGTGGTGGGAACCCGTGTGTTGGTGGTGGAGGTGTTGCCCTGTGGTCCTTCAAATTGTCTTTGTAGGGTGAAAGGTGCTAAAAAGTGAGGAGCGATGGGAGCAAAGCTGCAGGAGGGGAGCAGACTTCCTTGAAGCTCACCCTCTCCATCCTCCTGAGCAGCTGTGGTGATCAGGTCTGCCCATATCTTTCTCTTTCTTCAGACTGCTGACCTTTCTGAGACAGCAGCATGTCAGGCTTAGAGAGCTTCAGCAGGGATCAGTGAGGGGCTTTCTCTGCCAAAACCAGCTTTTCCCCACAGAACATCGTCACTTTGTCACAAGCTGCCTGACAAGACCCATCGCCAGGATGAGTAACGCAATGAGGCAAGACGAGATTGGGACCCTGCAGAGCTTCTGTGGAAGAAGGAAAGAGCTGGAGAATTTCAAATGAACACGGAGGTGTGAGAGAAACCCCATGGGTGCCTGGGGAGGTTGCTCTTCCCCCCCTTCCTGCTGGGCACCCCGGCATCCCAAGCAGAGATGGGGCCAGCAGCCATGGGACGCTTCCACTGGCGAGGTGCAGCTGCCAATTTGTTCCTTGGGGGGAAAAAAAAAAAGACCTGGAGATTTACAAGGTAGGTTTGCAAGCATTACAGAGGCTTAAGCAAAGGTAGCTTTGGCCTGTGGAAAGATAAATGTCCTTTGTATAGGTGCCCTCATCCCGCAGGATGTGTGTGGCTTTGCCTAACGAGGGGCCCTGCCAATTAACCCGAACATATGCTCTCTTGTCAAAGAGCTGCTGACTTGTAGGAAGACATAATTCAGAAAGCCAAGGAACCAACACATTTGCATGAAAACTCAGGGGAGCAGTTGTGTCACTGAAGAGCTGGGAACATTTATCTTTTCTCCCTTGTGTGAATATATTTTCCTTGGTGAAACAGCAGGGTAAGAAGAAAAAGGTGGAGCAGCGCTGAACTCGGTCTGTAAGCTGCACTCCTGCTCCGAACAGAGCTGAGGGTCCAGGACCCTCACGCCTGTGCTGCACTGTGGGCAGGGGTCCCTTGGGGGGCTGCTAAGAGATGACACATGTTGACCTTGGAGCAGGCAGGGCTTGACACAGAAGGCTAGACCCTTTTGGGATTCAGCCAGAAGCATTTCCCTCCCTCTAGACTCCCAGGCGTGGAATGGGAACTGCATCGTTCACAGAAGCACTCGGTGCCGAGCCAAACATGAACCTCCTGTGGATGCAAATGCAGTTTCCATCCCAGAGCTTCCTTTAGATCTAATTAGCGTCAAACGGTAAATCATCTCCAGTAGTGTGGTGTGTCTGCCCAAACTCAGCTCTGGGACTGCACTGCTAAACTCTGCAGACCTGCAGGAAAGCCAGAGTCAGTAGCTAGGAGCGCTTTCTCTTGATTTACAGGGCGTGTGACCTGTAAGTCAGGACCTGTTTAATTCTATGTTATTGTCTGTCTTCTACAGATCAGTTTAAATGGGAGAAGCAACTCAGTACTGAACACTGGTTCAGGAGGGGCTTTTGCATGCGTGCGTGAGCAGGAAATCTCTTTGCTTCATTTTACATTCGTTTCATTTTGTTATGCAGAAAGTGTAGTTGTTAACGAAGAGCTTTTCCCAAAGGAGCAGCCAGCTGTCAAACTGGTGGTATGCCTTGTGTGGTGTCAGTCCTATCACACACCAAACCCGGTCCAGAGACCTGAGCTGCGTTTTTAGCCATTGCAGGCGGTGGGAACACACTGACAAATCCTGATGATTGCCCTGACGCTGGGTGAGGCTTGCAAACCTTCTCTCCAGCAATACCCAGGCAGTATGTGAATGCCTATGTGACAGCGTGTCAGGGAGGTCTCCCAGGCTGGCGGATGGCAGTAAACCCTACCCCTGACTCAGCTGGTCTGGAAAGGGTGAAGCCAAGTCATCCCCCCTTGGGCTGGGAAGACTGACCATGAGCCTGCCCTCCGGAGCCAGGGAGGGCAAAGCTGCAGCTTACTGCCACCAGCAAGGGACAAGCAAGGAAAAAAAAAAAAAGGGACTTAGAGAAACACAGAGACTGGGCAAATATGCTGGCTGCAGCTAAGAGGAGTTATAAACCTGCTGGGTGCAGGCTTTCCCTGGAAAGGGGGAGCTGGGTGGGCATCGGGGCCAGCCTGAGCCTGGAATCAGGCAAGCCATGCCCTGATGAGCAGCAAGTGCTGCCCGTGTGGGGTGGCTGCTGAGAAAAGCAGGAGGAAAGGCAGTTCTCCAGGCTCAGCTGGGGAACCAAACCAGGACCAGCTGTGTCTGAAAGCAATGCCTGCACCAGCGCTCTGAGCAAACAGGATTCATGTTTTCCATGCCCACGCCTCCTGCCTGCTCTTTTTCCCCTAAAAAAGTCAGGGCCAGGGGCTTGCCCCAGCTTCCCTCCCCCTTCCCAAGTGCTCTGATCCTTCAGGGAGCAGGGGGTGAGCTGCTCCACTGCAGGGGAGCTGGGATGGTTTTGCATACTGGGAGTCTGTCATACTCAAAGCCTAGCTGCAAAATAAACTAAAAAAAAAAATAAAAATCTGCATGAAGCTGTGAATAGGAATGGGGGAGCACACTGATTTACCGAAGAAATCGGAGGTTGGATCCACAGGGCACATAGGTTTTCAAGAGTGAATCAGCCATTGAGACTGATTGCCAAGGGACTGAGTTCTCTATCACTGTGAGTCTTTAAATTAACAGGACATGTCTTTAACAACCTGCAGGCACCATGGCAGGAGAATTTTGGGACTTCATGGGCACCAAGCAGCCAGCCTGTGTGTATGCACGGGGAGCCCCGGACCACTTCAGCAGTGCTCCTAGGACAGAGCCTGTCTTGGGCTGGATGCATGTGGCAGAGAAAGGACCAGCAGGACCAAGCAGGTGAGGAAGCTCAGCAGTGTACATCGAACAAAGCACCTGAAGCCTCGCACACTGGGCTCTGCCATGGCCACATCCCTGGATGAGCTGGGTGGGAGCATGGGCAGAGGAGGCTGCCAGCAGAGTTAGCAGAGCAGTGAGACTAATGAGTTGTCCAATTCCTCACCTGAACTCCGTATTTCAGGAAAATAATTTTTGTTCTGGACAAAATGAAAACTTTTCTTGAACCTGCTGAGTGGTGAAAATTAAAGGCATCTCTCACTCCCAGCTGGGGGCCCGAGCTAGAGTTTGCTAGATTCACCAGAAGTCGCCACCATCCAGCAAATGGCTTAATGTGGCCGTTGGATAGGGTGGGTGGACGCCAGGTCGGTCAGTCAAAGAGGCAAACGTTAAGATAATCTGTGCAACCTTTGGTTTTGGACATTTCTTGATTTTTCAAGGACATCTTCATACTGGAAGCTTTTTCATAGTGTTGTAAGCTATTGTGCTGCCACTGCTAATCAGGAAACCATTCTCAGAGAAATATTTGCGTCATATTTCTGCAGTAGTCAGAGGAGGTTTTCAGAGAGTGCAAATTCAGATATAACATGTAGGAACTGTAATTTAGAATTTTGCAGCTTTTAGATGCTCTTTTTAAAAAATATTTCTACAGTATTTTAGCAATGTTGTATTAAAAGAACACATGCAGAATTGCAAGCTGGCGTTATTAGCCTGGAAATGGTCTGGGCTGTCCCGTGTGGGAGCACACCACTGCTTGGTTCACACTGCTGCTAACAGTGCCCATGGGCAGAAATGCAGTGGTAAAGGTGTAAGAGCGCTTTTACACCAGGACAGTTGGTTTTGCATGCCAAAGCGGAGTGACCCATATACAGCTGGAAGTAGTTTTGGGCTTGATAACCTTATCCACCCTTCAAGGATGTCCCACATGAATTACACTCAACGGGCAAAGCAAAGAGCTTTGACCTGTGGCAAGGCTTCGTAGCCAAAGCCTGCGTGTGTCGGTGGAAAGAGCATCGGTAGGGTTTGGATGAAGCCTGTTGGCTGTAGAGCATAAAGTTTAACGGAAGGCAACTCTCCAACAGGCTCTTTCCCAGCCTGATGTCCTCATTTAATGTGTAGTCGTCTCTGATCTGTACTTAGAGGGGCTCTTCACTTACGGCTTCAGATTGCAGCTATGTTTTGAGCTCAGCTTGTTCCTACCTACATTGTTAAAAAGAAAGAGAAGTTTCTTTGCCCACTCTTCTCCTTAAACTTCTGTGTTGCTGCATTTTATGCTGCACACATTCAGAGGGTAATAAATTTGGTCGTTTTTGGTCTAAACGTAATTTCTTCGTAATTGCCATCTATTTATTTTTATTGGTAGCAATATCTTAGCTTTATGAATGCAAGATCTGGACTCTTCTGACAGTGTCTTAAGAAAGGCTTGCTTAATAAAAGTAAAAATGCATTTGGGAAGGTTTAAATTAGACGGCTGCAAAGAACCCTCTTTTTCACTAAACATGGCAGAATTTGTTCCCCGCTAAGGCCATGCGGGGCTGTAGGGGATGGAGAGCAGGATGAAAACCCTTCTCTCTGTGAAGGTTTAGGACATCTGGTCAGCTGGATGATGCCTTGAAAAGCACAGCTAGAATGAGACTCGGCAGGATCTGAAAGGCCAAGGGTAGCGGCTATTTCAGCCTTGCCAACAAGCAGAGCCTCCAACCCAGTTTGTGACCTTCCCCTTCCCTTCCAGTGCTGTGGGAGCCTTTGTGGAGCTGCAGTGGCCTTTGGAGTGGGCTCTGACTGCAGGACAGTTTCCTCATTCAGACTGAGCACAGCACTGGGAACGCTAGTTATTACTGTAATTTTTCCATCACTCGTGCAGTTTTCTTTCTTGTCTTTTGATCTATCTGCATTGAGAATAATAAATGCCCGAAACTCACTCTGACCCACGTGCACATGCAGCACGGAGTGTCTTTTTGATAGTCACATTGAGCAAACTTTAGGAGAAACTCTGGGTAATTTTCATCTCCATTTTCATCTCCATTTCACCATCAGGTCATTAAAATGAGACAAGTAAAACATCCCAGAATAAAAATGACAGGCACAAAAGCAGGTCTTTAAATATTAGCAGCTTTAAAATTAATGTTTGATAAGATTCTGTGCTGGCTTTTGATTACTCGTGCCTTTTACAAAGTTCAGCTATAAGATCTGAATCTTTTATTGTGCATTGCCAAGAAGATAAAACACAGTTATTGCTGGTGCAGTTTGGTTTCTACACCCTTAAAAAAAAAAAAAAAAAAAAAGCCTGTTCCTTGGTTGCTATATGCTACCAAAAGGGAAAAGATTTTTAACTACCAGTCAATAAAGTCCCTTCGTGTTTTTCATGGTAATAGACCTAAAAGAAGTTATTTTTACTAACTAGTTATATGGTGCCTCTTAAAATGTCAGTGGTCAGGTACATATTGGGGTCCCTGAAATTCAGAGAGGTGTTTGCTCTCAGATCACATCCCCCCAGCCCTGTCTCTCTGCTTCCTGGCAGTGGCTCCTGCAGAAGGACACCCAGGATCCTGCGAGCCCCATGTGTTTGGATTGTCTGGGACTGTCACTTGTCCCGTGCCAACGCATGGGGACAGCATTACCCATTTCCTAGTGGGACTCTGCGTGAGTGTGTCTCTGTCTGTGCACAATGCTCTATGTCTGGTCTGTGCTGCTGGCAGGAGCGCTTCCTGCAGGGTCCTTGCTTTTATTGCCACCTCTGGCTGTGTCCAGGAAGCCATAAAGTGGAGGAGAATGTGAGAAATGGTTTCAGTCCTATGCTGCTTATAAACACTTAACCCAGCTTTCCAAGAGCAGTACTTAATCAAGGGCAGGAGAATATGAAGTCTCTTCCAGCTCGCTTGGGCCATAAACAAGCCCTTTAGGAAGGGTGAAGTGGGGCACACAGAGAAGTGCTGCTGTTTCCACCGGCTGAGGAACTGGCCAACAACGATTGTACTTAGACAACTCATGCAGACATTTCAGTTATATTCTGTTTCATTTGGTAATTTTGTGGGTTTCAGAAATTGCCTGTGCCTCCTTTGTATATTCTTTTCATGCATGTTTGAATTATTTGAATGCTGCAACTACAACTGCCTGTTGAGAGGGAGAACATGGGAGTCTTGAGAAAGCTCAGAAACTCTGAAAAGCCACTTTGATGTTTTCAGGATTATTTTGTCTAGAAGATGTTTTTGGCTTACTTGTTAAGGCATGAGTGTTGGAGAAGGCTGATGGCCAGTTTCTGATACTCCTGGAGAAATGTGCAAGTCTGGAGAAGATGTAATTTGCTACTTCAGGTGAAATAAAATTATTTTCATCAAGATTACTTTTAATAGTTAAGGTTCTGCACCCTGGACTTGAATCAGTGTTTGGAAAACCAGTGTATGGAGCAGAGGATGTATCTGATGTGCTCAGCCAAGCCACACTGCTGAGGAAATGAGTTGCAGTGGTCGATACGAGTTGAAATATGGTGCTTAGGGACATGGTTTAGTGAGTTAGGTGGTGTTGGGTTGACGGTTGGACTTGATGATCCTTGAGGTCTTTTCCAACCTTCATGATTCTATGATTCCATGAAAACTCTATCCTGTTAGGATGGTGGGTCTAAAAACCCACTTAATTCCTGGAGCAGACGGGGACCACAAGCATACTGATGTGACTCGTGCTGGAATGCTAAGCCCAGCCCTGCTCCAGTGCTTGTGTGAAGCCTTGCCTCCAGCATCCTGCTGTCACCAGTGGGGAGACGGGGTGCCTCCGGACTCCCGCCTTTCCTGTGGCT
>NW_010119857.1:4891-8602 GCF_000699245.1 Pterocles gutturalis | reverse complement strand
GCCTGCCTTTCTGTCCCTGGAGAGGGCATGGGAAAGGAAACCAGCCTCCGTGAGCATCTCCATCTTCACATTGAATTTGGAGGTGACGCCGGTGAGGTGAGGGTGGCACAGAGCTGTTCACTTAGACATCGTGGGGTAAACCAAGTGCTAGGATGCACGCAGGCAACACCCCAGAGGGGTGTGAAAGAGGATGGGCAAAGAGATGTTCAGACCGGAGCTGAGCAGAAGACACTGCTGCAAGCACAGCAGTCTGTGTAGACAGGGATGGGTCTGACCCTGCAGACCTTCGGCTCAGCAAGCAATTCTGGGTCATTGCTCTGTGCTAATTAAATGCAGCTGGGAAACTCCTGGGGGTGTTTCAGTGTGCGTGGGTGCTGCTCTGTTGGGGCAGTCACGGCAGAGCATTGCTTTGTTAGAGCCTTGGGCTGCGTGTGGCCGGATGCACGTCAGCATCAGGGAAGCAGAAATTGCTTCCATTATCAGCTAAATGGTTCTGCATCTGCAGACGACAAATGCGCTGCTCCTGATGACGGAGGGCATGCTGACACATTTCTGGGACGTTAAATATAGGCAGATTCAGCACTGGAGGTAGACGTTGTTTCACAGAGAGGGACAAATCCCATTGTCCTTACAAGCTCCCTCCTGGGGAAGAGTTGGCTTGCTTGCACGAGCCTGTGGGGGGCTTGACTCAGCTTTCTGCGGGACTTTCCTGCATAAGCAGACCCCAAGGTTCCATTTGGGCTGTCAGCAAGTCAGATGCTATTGGAGGTGTGGAAGCAGAAGCGGGTGTTACACTGTGCCTGCAGCGAGCTGCGGGGAGAGGAAATGGCCGTGAATAAAAACATCAGCATCTGGCCCGCAGAGACTTACTGGCAGGCAGCAGGCTGTCGGCAGGAAAGTCCCTGGTGACAGCAGCGGTTGGTTTGACTCATTGATCGTGGCAGGCAGCTGATCTAAATTCAGCTGTGGTGCAAAGCCCTGGGTGAGGGAAGTGTGAGGGCTGTGAATGTTTGCTAGAAAAATAAACAGCATCGTTTGGAGTTAAGAAGGTGCACGGAGCATGCTGGATGTGGGCCGTTGGCACTGAGAGCGGTTTGCTGGAACAGGGAGGAGCTGCTGCCTCTGGGTCCTCAAACAGGGACACGAATGGTGTGACAACTGGTCTGGGTCTTCTCCCCAAACTGGTTCATCTTGCTGTGCAAGGATGTCTTGATCCTGCAAGGGCTCTGGGCAGGGACAGCAGCCTGGGGATACTGGGCAGCTTACAGGATCGGGACTCTGTCCTGAGTTTAATCCTAGTGCAGGTACCTGCTTTGATGATGTGCCTTTACATACTGTCTGTGCCTGGGCAGAGAGCACTCGGGAGGTCTCAGCAGGGAACGAGCTTCCTTGAGACTGTCCTACATCAAAGATGCTGAACTCTTTGCACTGGGTGTGGAGTTTGTGTCTGGTTTTTTAATGTCTCTGCGCAGTCTCCAAAGAGATGAAGCCAAAGCATGGCTCCAAAATGTAGCTGCAGAGGAGTAGCTGTATTTCTTGGTGCTTACACTAGATCGGTCGGTCCATGTGGCACAAGGAAAAACTGTCTTTAGTCCTTCTGAATGTTGTGTGATCTCCAGGCTGATGGCTGCAGCTCACAGACAGGGTCTTTTCCAAAAGCTGCTAATAGCAACGCTTCTTTAATGGGAGGCTCCAGGTGACTGGGACTGTTGGGAAGGAGATGATTTTAAACATCAAATGTGCAGGGAGGGCCCCTCTCACCCAGGAGAGACCCTGGGTGGTCCCAGCTGCTCTGCACCCACCATGCACTGTCACCCCGGCTGGGCAGAGCACGCTGGGTGCTCGGTGAATAAACTCTGAGATAAAGTCGTGTGTGCATACCTCCAGGGAGAGAGGCTGACCCACCCTCTTCTTTCCTCAGTTTCCCTTCTGTGAAATGGCAGCCATCTCCTACTGCCTTCGGCCCAGCAGCATACTCTAGATGAGGCTGGGGAAAAGATGAGATGATGCCCTGCGCCCGGCTGTTTGCTGGGATCTTGCTTGCATCGGTGCCTCGATTGCAGCTTGCGTTGTTGCTGGCAGTCGTGCAGGGAACGGACAGCCTCACGCTCCGTGCTGCTGCAGTCACTGCCCGTGGCGGTCGTGTTGTGTTTGCAGTGGCAAATGGTTCCTGACCCAGGCTGTTAGACTCCCAGGATAGTGTGGTGAATAACCAACAAAACTTTTGCATTGTTTTTGCAGCCAGTTTCACAGGCCATCTGGTGAGCCTGGCGGTAGGTTTGCAGGCAGGTGGAGAGCAGATATCTAGCTCTAAAGGTTTAACTTCACAGGTGCCTTGCGGAAATCAAATGCTGCCACAAGGGGTACTGAGAACATATTTTGGTGAATATTCGGTTCAGAACAACAAAACAAGCAAATCAGCAACAACAGCAACAGCAGTAAATCCAAAAGAAGAAAAGACCCTGACCCCCATTCTGGACTTCCAGATGTTCCTTGTGATTGCTTCTGCAGCGAACAGGAATGAACTGCAGACTGCAAAAGGGTGGCAGGGAGCTCAGCAAACAGTGGGGAACTCCTGTGGCATTGAACTAAGCCATCTTCTGCTATTTTGCCATGCCCAGGAGGAGACCAGGACAACCCAAATGCCAGGCTCTGCAAAGGGTGTGCCTGCCGAGAGTTCTATCCCTTTCATAGCTCTCCGACTGTGATTGCGCAGCAGGAGGGAGAGGTGGTACCAATTTACACCATTAACTGGAAGCCTGTGACCCACATGCATGGCATCTCCTCCCGTCACCTGTGGCTGAATTTCCAGCAGTTAAATTTGATGGATTTCTGGGAAACATCAGGTGCTACTGTGAGGCTGGAAAAGCAAGACAGGCTGCTGGAGAGGTGGCTGAACTGTAGTTTATTGTCAGCATTTGGGACTTTTCCCTGCCCCAAGCATGTCTCCGTGGTTCACGTTTCTCCATGGTCTGTGCTGAGGTTGAGGCAGCTTTGGGGGAGGAGTGTGACTGCGACCCAGGGACACGCAGGGGTCATGAGGCTGGGGATGTCCTGAAATGGTTGTTGCTTTTGGGAAGGAAGGCAGGAAGGAGAGAAATTCTTTTTCCTCTTGGCACACTGCGTCTGTTTGGGTGGCAGAGGCAGCTGGTGCCCAGCAGGTCGAGGGCCACCGGTCCTGCCTTTGCTCAGCCTGTCTGCAACCACCTTGTGTATCCCAGCTTGCACGACATCCTGCACCAGCCCCAGGGAGGGAGGACCCCGGCCAACATCCTGCTCCTAGACACAAAGATCATGCTGCAGGGAAGGCAGCTGACATCATCTGTCTGGACTTGTGCAAAGCCTTTGACACAGTCCCACATGACATCCTTGTCTCTGAGTTGGAGGGACATGGATTTGATGGAAGGACCACTCGCTGGATAAGGAATTGGCTAGATGGCTGCACTCAAAGAGTTGTGGTCAATGGCTCAATGTCCGAGTGGAGACCGGTGACAAGTGGTGTTCCGCGGGGGTCGGTACTGGGACCAGTGTTGTTTAACATCTTTGTTGGAGACGTGGACAGCGGGATCGAGTGCACCCTCAGCAAGTTTGCCGATGACACCAAGCTGTGTGGTGTGGTGGAGGGAAGGGATGCCATCCAGAGGGACCTGGACAGGCTGGAGAGGTGGGACCGTGCCAACCTCATGGAGTTCAACAAGGCCAAGTGCAAGG
>NW_010119857.1:0-4314 GCF_000699245.1 Pterocles gutturalis | reverse complement strand
TGTGGAGATGTGGATGCCCCATCCCTGGAGAGGTTCAAGGCCAGGCTGGATGAGGCTTTGAGCAACCGGGGCTAGCGGGAGGTGTCCGTGCCCATGGCAGGGGGTGGAACTGGATGGGCTTTAAGGTCCCTTCCAACCCAAACCATTCTGTGATGCTGTGATTTTATGAGTGTCCTAGGAACAGCTCCCTGTACCTGCCCTTTCACTGGCTGTGGGTTTGTGAGCTCCCGGTGGCTGATGACACCAGAAAACATGGTTTGTCCTTCTGCAGGGACAGAGTAATAAATGAAACGGTGCAAGGCAATGCTACCAGGCACTCTCCCATCACGGTTTCTATTACATTTTTAACATTCCCAATAATGGTTTTTGACCAAGGCCAACCTAGCGCTTAATTCTCAGTCATGAGCCTGATTGATGATAGCTGAAAAAAAGGGGGAAGAAGATTATCATGGGTCTCGTGGAAAGAGCAAACTTGTGATGGGACATTTCAGAAGGCTTGTGGGATTGCTTACAGCTTATTATTGGATGTTTAAAGGGGATTGTAGGAATGTACAGAACATTATGGGCTGTTTAAGGGAAGGGCCAGAAGCAGGGAAAGGATCAAAGTGAATTGGGGAGGAACAAGCGTGGGAGAATGGGGAGGAGAGGGGATAAAAGGGTCCAAGGGTGTGTAAGCAGGCTGCTGCTGATCAGTGTGCTTTTCTGGCTGAGTCCTCTGTTTGCACTTCAGCCTGCCCTGTCCTCCTCTTAAAACCAATTCATAGCTTTTTTCTTTCTCTTTCTGTCTCAGTGCATGTGAGTATGGGCGTGTTTCACTGGTAAACTTCAAGCTCAACTAGTCACTGTGTAGAAGACCAGAATGTGAAAGCCAAAGCTGAACAGAGGGTAAGCAAGACTCGTGATCTTGGTATGGAGTCTGGATGGAGTAAGTGTCCGGGGTTGAAGGTTTCTGTGGATGCATGCATGCCTGTGGATGAGGAGGGTGAGGAACTGTGTGTGTTTTCACTGGGGACCTTCAGCCCTGGCCCGCTGGAGGAGAAGAGGGGAGGAGGTGGGGCTGTTCCGGTGGTTCATATTCACGTGAGTCCTGCTGATGGTTTTGTAGGGGCCAATAAAGGCACTGTTCTTTGTCCATCTTGGTCTGTGTGGGCAGTTGTGTGTGTTTTGTGTGCATCTGCACCTTTGGGACGCGTGCTTTGCTGTGTGGAGACACCCACAAACTGGAAAAGTGGCAAACAGACTGGTGAAGAGAAACTCCTTGGGTCCTCAAGCCCACTGGATTCAGCTTCTCCTGACGATACTTTTTAGAATCAGCTTTGGAAAATGCTGTTCCTCACTAGAGGAATGTATTTCAGCCTGGAACCATAATGGCTTTCATGGAGGATTTGTTGCAAGAACCGCAGATTTTCGCGGATCAGACATTTCCAAGGTGGAGTCAGCAAACTTGCTGTAGGCAGCAAGTCCAGGTGATCTGTGGAACTGGACTAAACATGGACCATTTCCAGTTAAAATTTTGAATGGCTCTGGTAAGCTACAAAAATTAGAAAGCCTTTATTCAAAAATCTTGGGAAGTGCAGTCTAGCAGTGTATCTTCTAACCCTAAACAGTGTGCTCGCATTTGTCTTCTGCACATGCTGTGTACCTGGAGTTTGATGGTGTGTGTCTCAGGAACGTATTGTTTTGCATTACCAACACTGAAGTGGCCCAGATATGTTCGTTCTTGTAATGTAATTGTAAATTGATTTTGCTTCTAAAACACCGTGACACTGATTTCCTACAAAGTGACAGTCTTGTCTCATTACCTAGACTCATTTGTTGCCTGATGGATTTTAACAGCAAAGATCTGAAATTTGATGATTAACCCCCACCCCCAAAAGAAAAAAAAAAAAAAAGAGTTCAGAGCTGTGCCACATCCTTAACAGGAGCTTCAAAAAAAGAATGACAAGCAGTGTCTGAGAAGAAATTCATGCTGTTGGGAGTCTGATGGCAGGGAGCCTCAAACAAAAGGAGAACACTGATGGAGGAGAGAGGGGAGAGAAGTCGTGGATGGCAGAGGCATTAGCATCAAACAGGCAGGTGCAGTGTCTGTACCAAGAAAGAGCAGACCTATCTATATGTCCAAATATCCTTTGCTCTGACTTCGTCCCCTGCCTGTGCTGTGGTAGTATTTCCCTGAAAGTGGTCTTTCTCATGGTTGGGTCTTCAACTCCCTGTGATGAGCATCACTTCCCTAAGTTCAGGGTGGAATGCAGTAGCTGGGGTAATTTAATGCACAGGATTTTCCAGTGTGTTGTACGCGCCACAGAGATGGATTTCCACCAGGATAGATCTGATTTAGGAACTTAGCAGATGCTGCTTCTGAAATCCTGGGATGGAGTACCAGCCTCCTGTACTATACACAGGAGAAGGAAGGAGTGAGTATAGCATGTGTAGAGAGCATGCTGAGGAAATAAAAGGAGGAGGGAAAAAAGCCTTGGGAGTGGGGAGAGAAAACAGTGACCTGCTGCAGGGTTGGGCTCTCTGGGAAAGTACAGAGTGCCCAGGGCTGAAAGACTCAGCACCGCAACCAGCTGAATGCTTCACACAGACATCTCACAGGAGGCTTCAGGGAACTGACAGCGAAAGACGTGATTTCCCTCTTTCAGTATTTCAAGCTATTTTCAGACAAAAGACTGATGTTCTTATCTTCATGCTTTTAAGAGCCTATGTCTGACCATCTGTCTCCAATTAGTCCCTTCAGCCCTACAGTCTTCTCTCTTTGAAGTTCTCACACTTTTTTTTTTTTTTTTTTGATACATTAATAATAAAAGGCACTCTCAAACTGTCCTTCTCCCTACTCAAAGCAGTATAACTTCAACCCTCTGGGAAGAGGTGGGACAAGACAAGCGAGGTGAATTTTTTCCCTGGACTTCCTTCTCTTAAGAATAATTACTTTTTTCTCTCTAACCTCTACCAGCTGTCTAAGATAGTGATGTGACAGTGGCCCTGGGCACAGAATCAGGATTCAGGACTTCACTCTTACCTCCACAAAATGACTCCTACGAGGTCACTGCGTAGCATCAACGTGACCTGTATCACTATTTCTCTTTCTCCTGGTGCTGTCAGTGCCTTTCCCTGAGCTGTGCTGTTGGTATGCCTGTGTCTGGTCCTGCACCTTGCTGATCCTGACCTCCCCACGTTGACTTCCTCGCTTGGCCTTGAACCTCTCTCATCACTACAGAGGTGTCTTGTGACTACACATGTACGTGTTTGCTCTTACTGGATGTGTTCTGCTCTTACTCTGGGACTGTGTTCTTGTTGTTAAAAAGGGATTTTGAGGAAAGGCAGCTCTTGTGGACCAGGTCTTGTCTTTCTAACATGGTGCAAAAAGAGAGTTGTTTCTCTTGGAAGGTCCTTCCCAGCTTCCAGCAGTTAAGGTAGGATCTGTTGAGCCTGAAAGTATGACTGTACCAGGCAGGCATTCGTGAGCCTAGTGGGTACTATAGAATCACAGAATCATTAAGGTTGGAAAAGACCTCAAGGATCATCAAGTCCAACCATCAATATAGACCTTTATGTGCCAAATGACTCTGAATAACTTCCCTTCCCTGCATCTCTCATGGACTGAAGGGTCATCTGTCCATCTTGGTTCATTTTTCCAGGAGCAGGTTCCCTGTCAATGTATGTGAGGTGGAATTACTACCATTTTGTGTATGTTGGGCTAGCAGTCCAAACAGTCTGAACAGAAATACCACATCGTTGCTTTTCACTGAACTGAGCTCCTGGATCTGAACTGGGGGTTGGTGATTTTGTTCTTTTTGGTCTATTTTGTCCAAAAGCCTTTCGGTAGAAGACATTTGCTTGAAAGCCTCTGGAGAACAGGATTTGTTAGCTGGCTTCTCTGCTTCATTATTGACAAGCAGAGTTAGCTTTACTGTAACATGCTTCATGCACAATGGGAAACAGGTATGTACTGTACACGGAAAAGCCAAGGCCAAAGTTACGAAGAACAACCTTTAAATAGCCCTTACAGTCCATTAGCCAGGCAATAACACCTGGTGGGTAAAGGATACACTCACAGAGATCTCTCAGAAAACCACACAAAAACATGACTTCTGAAAACTCTCTGTAAAATTGCAGGGGTGTGTGTGATTTGTATAACTAATAGATGTTACTGTTTGCACATGGCATGGTCATTAGGAATGACATGTTCAGCCTCACCTTTGTATTGTTGAGGAACGCTCTCTGAGAGTCTGATCAAATTAATTGAATATGTACTATCCTTTGTCATTTGCAGAACTCCGTATGAGCGGGAGATCGACTGGTGGAGTCACT
>NW_010119856.1:348-39050 GCF_000699245.1 Pterocles gutturalis | reverse complement strand
ACCCAAACCATTCTGTGATTCTATAAAATTATTGAACATAATATGTACAAGTAGGAAAAGGAAGGAGTGCTAAAAGAGCCTGCCAGAAATGCTCAGAGCCCTGAACGTGAAACAGGTTTTGTTCACAACCATGACCATGTCCACTGGAACTTGGAGGGAGATTTTACTAGCTCTGAGGTGTGGTAGGTTTTTTCATGATCCTTATGTGTGAACTTTTCTTTAAACTTGGAAAACAGAGTCAAAAACGACTTGGAATTGCATAGTTGAGGTGAGGACTAAAAACTGCTGTCGAAAGTTAGGATCTAGAAAGATTTAGGGGCAAAACTGCTTCTTTATTGCATGGATTTTTGTTGAAGTCTGCTTCTGTTGGTTTTAGATCTCTCTTTAGTCTTTGCCGTGGTTTACACTTGAGCTGAGGACTCAGTGGGCATCAGGTCATGCAAAATGCTGCAACCCAAGAGCAGTTCCAGTTTCTAAGTGTATGCTGCTTTTTTTTCTAACTCTTGAATGGAATATTTTTTTAAAAGTCACTTTTCAGAGTGCTCAATTAGTGATAGCAATGAGTGTCCTTACCCAGTATTTTGGAGTATGTTGCAAATTGAGAAATTGATTTCTCCTCTGCTTTGCCATTCCCCTAGGCGACTCCCTAGGAAGATTTAACAATAGCAGCACACATTTTGTCTTATTTTGCTTCTGCGATGAGTCTTGATGATAAAATCATTCCTTAACAAGATGAAATGATTGGGGGACTGGATAACTGGAGTCAGTGCAAGAGAGAGGGCAGGAGGGAGGAGAAGGTGGCAGAGCTGCCGTTTCTCAGGAGTGGCAGGTCATCATAGGATGGGGTCAGTTGGCTTTAAAGCCCCATCCTCGGCGGACTCCTGTCCTCCCCTATGGATTTAAATGGATATGTAGAAGACAGCATGATTCTTTTCGGCAAAATTAAGAAGAATGCTTGTATTTGGAGGTGATGCTTTTTAATGGATGTTGGTTTGCAAACAGGAAAATTGCAACAGCAGTTTTATAAGTATTTCAAAGCATTATCTTTTCTGTAAGGATTGTGTTACAAGGCTGATGGTTTTTAAGATTTTTCTGGACATAGAGACAATGGAACAGTGCTTGCAATGGAAAGATGTAAATTTAACCTCTTCCATATTTAGTAATTTGATCCAAAAGAAACCTCAGTGTATCACCAGATGGTTTAATAGAATGTTTTGAATATAGAGAGTGAACTTGTGAGTGTTATTTACTTGAAGGCTTTTGATTCTAACAGCTACTCTAACACATACATGTTACTTCTTCCCCAGATTGGTCCCAAAGTGGGGAGAGATTCTTGGTTTTGCAGTCTGACCTTGTGCACGTTAAATATTATGTCGTTGTAGGCTGTGGGCAGACGTTTCCCACCATGGGCTGCATTGCCTCTGGTGGAGTCCTTGCAGCTGTAGGAGTTGTCAGAGAGGAGCTTCCTGGCTTTTTAAAGCCTCTTACTTTATTAAAGTTTATAATCAAGAAAGTTATAGAGAGCGTCAGGCTCTTCCATACTTTTTTTTCTATATTGATCCCTATTTTCTGTTTGGAAAGGCATTCTCCTTCTGGAAAATATCTTATGCAGAGCACTGTGAAATTATTTATAGAGGAGTTCTGCTCTTAAATCTAAGCAGAATTGAATACGACAGAGGAAAAGGTCAGAATTCCTCCCATAAGAGTAAAATCTTACTTCTGGGTGGGGGGAGCAACTGAGAGTTGCCGCTAAGTTGTTATGTAACATCCTGATGAAGAGAATTAAATTGACAGACGGGACTGTCGGGCAGTGGTGGTGGAGGGCCCTGGGGATGCCGAGGTTCCTGGTGCGGTGGCGAATGTCCTGCAGGGTGGAGGGGGCTCCAGCTCCGGGACCTTGCTTGGCATCGTCCTGGCCAACACCTGGGGTCTGCCGTGGAGCTTGTCTGCAGAGGTGCCAAAGCTGGGACTGAAGCGTCGAGGGGAAAAAAGCCTGGAAGGAACTAGGTGTACAGAACGAAAATAAAAATAATTATCTCAGTTACTCAGTTTTTAGCCCAAAAAAGATTGTTATTTAGCCCAAAAGATTATTTTCTGGAGGTACATAAAACAGGATGTTTAAAGGAACACCTTTTTTGAGGTGTGAGGAAGAGAGCCTGACTCGTTCCGAGCACACGTCAAAGTGATATTTTCATTCAAGTTGACTGTCCCTTTAATCAGTAGCTAATGAGGCAACGCTTCTAACCTGCGTGAGCCTAAACTGAGGAAAGAGGATAAATGATGACAGCGGATCGTGCACAGCAGCTAGTAGTGCTGTACCTCGGGATCAAAGCAGAAGCTGTGTTTGTCTGTCACTGAGAGCTTTGCAGAGGGGTTGCATTGCTCTCTGAGCTCTGAAATTCAGCATCATGTTTGAAGTGTGGGGTTTTTCTTTGATTTTTTTAACTGCTGTATAAAAAGACAGTAAACACATAGTTGGTAGCGCGCAGATAGGAAAAGTGCTTTGTTTACCAACTGTTGAGTTTCTGAATATTGTCTAACAAATTTTTTTTAATGCTTTTTGTGCACTTGCTTGATTTGAGGAAAGCTGCTGGCCTTTCTTTGGGCGCAGAGCAGACGTGCAGTCACAGCTTTGGTATTTGGATAGACCCTGGCTGCCTCCAGCCACGGCTCTGGCTGCCCCCGCGTCCCTGCGCTGGGTGACAGCCCCTGGTGCAGGCGGCAGCTGCGCAGGTTGGGTGTCTTCCATCGCCACGGGTATTCATACGGTCCTGGAACGAGCATCCTCTAGAAATCAGATCTGGGGTGGGAGTCGAGGTGTCTGAGTCCACTTTTAATGCTGCCTTAGTCTGTGCTGAAGGGACAGACCCCTTGATTTTGAGTTTATTGATTAAAACCCATCAGATAGAACAGCTTTGTTTTTGGAGAGAGTGTATGCTGTGCATAGGAGTGCGTTAAAACCTTTAACGAGAAGGAGCTTCGTAAAAGAGAAACAGGCAGAGTTGTTGAATTTAATGCTCAGTGGTGGAAGGCTGTGCGGGAGGTTATTCAGTGCAGTGCTTTCTACCTACGGGCACATTATTTAAGAAAAAGGTGTAGAGCTTTTTACACTGCTGGCCTCTCATCTGATTTGTCTCTGCCCTTGCTCAAACAGAAAAGCTTGCGGAAGCTCAGCGCAGGTTTACTACTCTTCGGACTGAGTTACAGTCAACTTTGGATGCACAGAAAGAAGCCAGTGGGGCTTCCACGCTGCCGCGGCGCAGAAAGCCGGTCTTCCACCTGTCCCACGAAGAGCGCGTCCAGCATAGGAATATCAAAGATCTGAAATTGGCCTTCAGCGAGCTCTACCTCAGCCTCATCCTACTGCAGAACTATCAGGTACCTGCAAAAAGAAGTGCTTATACAAAGCCCTGTGTCTAAATGTCTCTGTGCTTGTGTATCCTTGAGTTGCCTCATTCAAACAATTTTTAAATTTTTTTGTTTTGTTTTGGGGTGCCTAAACATTGTTAAGGAAAAGGAAGATGCCTAGCAGCTGGCAGTGTGCGTCTTGTTGCTTTTTGTTGAGCTAAAAATGCCGAGCTGACCTGCAGAAGGACCTTCCTCCTTCCTTCTCTGGGCTGGCTGACCCCAGCACCCTTGGCCCAGGCGTGGTCAGGACACAAAGTCCCTTCGGGGGTTCCTGGAGTGTGTTGTTCTGGACGAGGCTGGAGCTGGCAGGTTGGGGGAAGAAGCTCTTTTATCTAATATTTGTAATGGAGCTTGAAATACTGATGTACTGTTTCCTCTTGGCGTTACCATGGTAGTGACTGTGACCTTGCTATATCAGAATTTCTTGTTAAAACATCCATTTAAAAAACCAAAACAAAACAGTGTTTTTAATTCTGTAGGATACAGGCTCATTTGCCTTGAAGTATGAAAAAGCAGATCTTTAGTTGTACTTGGATTTCTGGCCTTAAAAGGTGTGGTAAATATTGCAGATGCTGATTTTGTTCCAAAAATCTTGAAACAGAAATCTGAAACCGTTAAGATCTTTTTTTGCTGGGATAGCTCTTTTGATGTTAAATACTCTGAAATGCTTTTAAGTGCCTTACTGTGAGGGGTTTGAGCTTGTTAAATAAAGATGTTTGAACTTAAATTCACTGGATCCATATTTAGATCTTTACCAGCGTTGTACTGGAGAATTTTACTAAACAAAATTCACTGTAAGAATTAATGGAATGCTACTCTGCAGTATGGACAAAACTTAATTCTTCTGAAATTCTGAGTGTTTGTGCCTCTCCTAAAGTGTTGTGTCTTTGAGCACGTGTCTGGAAACTTATTTATTAATTTCTCAGTAAAGCCATTTAACTGTTAGCGATAGCTTCTAGTTCAAAATCCTGGGAAATGCAGAGTTATCCGTAACTTTTCAGGATGGAGTGAAGCAGAATTACCTGTTGTGATTTCTTCACCTTTTTCTTCTTTTTTTCTTTTTTTTTTTTTTAATCTTTTTCTTGGGTACAGAAAATAACTTCTGAGGCTTGATAAAGAATTTAAATAGGGGATGACATAGGTCATTCTTTGAAAAATCTTTTCCTACTCTGCATCAGTGAAGAAGGGCATCTGGCACACTTGTATTTTTGCTTTTTGCTACCATGAGCCTGTGTCCATTGTATGTATGCTAAATATTGATGTAAAACCCATCTGGATTTGGTCGCTTTCACAGCTTCCAAAAGGAGCAGAGCTTCTTTCTACAACATAACTTCAAAGAGAGTGAGAAAAATTAGTTCAAATTGGTCTTGAAGTTGAAGACAAGGAATACAGGTGCTAAAACAAATGTAAAACCAAATCCCAGCGTATCACTCTTAACCACTTTTGAGCTCAGAATACAAGAACTAGGAATATTCAAGCTCTTGTAGTTTCGGAGAGGAAAAAGAATAACCTGGTGGGAAGATGACATAGCTGAGGCCTTCATGTAGGAGGTCAAGCAAATGAACAGCGGCGTTATGGATGTCAAACTGAGGCTTTGATGAAATGCTGAAGTCTTGAGTTGGGTTACCAAGAAAGGAAGATCCGTGTGAAGCAAATTCCTCAGTCTGTTAGGACTGAAGCAAGAGCAAAAGCTGCCCATGTTCATTCCTAAGGTACACAAACCAGCCCTCAGGTGAAACTGCAACTTCTCCCCAGGGCACCTGTTACTTGTTTAACTTACCAGTGATTGAACTTCTGATAAAATCAATTTATTATTAACAGCAATATATAATTATAGAGTGTATAAATAAATCTATTTATTTGAAATACTGTTTTAGAACCAACAAATCTTGAGAAATTAAGTATATAGTATATCCCTGCATACACTATATATAATACAGTACACTGTCAGGGCAAATAGTGGAGGTTGGATCACTCCTATTGAACTGCTGTGCGTTTGCCTTGCTGCTGCATTTCCTAATACGCTTGTATGTGAGCAAAGATTTTTTGAGTTCACTGCTTGATTCTACTTGATCTTGTGTAATATTACTGCTTAAGTTGCACTGTTTGTTTTCTTGTTTTTTTGGGGTTTTTTAACATTTAATGACAAAACATCCCATTAGTTGATTCACTTCAATGGATTCGGTTAGTATCCAGCAGAAATGGAAGTCAGGCTGGGAGAAAGCCCCTTGCCAAAGAAAAGCATGATGAATAGCAAGACTTAACAAAACATCTGACTGCAGAAACGGTGTTTGACTGTTCTGATTCACGGTTCCATCGCTGCGTGTTCCTTGTCAGAAGCACTGCTGTAACCAGCAGTGGTTTTATCATACACGTGCACCTTGGGGTTGGAGGATTTTTGCAGCCAGAGGATGAGACGTCGCTGGAAAGGTTCTGGGGTGTGTGGTGAAGCTGTGACCAACCTTCCAGGGCATACCTGAGTTAAGCTGTGATTGCTCACGTGGCAGATAAAGTGGCATTAGTTCAGGCTACAGAAAAATCTCTGACCAAAATCATCATTTGTTGTAGTTTTTTTCATTTCAAATTTCTGAAATAGTGATCTGCTCTCCCTGGGGTGGAATGCTGGCTTTTCCAATAGCAAGTAATGAAAGTCTCTTGTCTGCAATAACGCAGATCGTTAATGCGTTGGCTTCCTGCTCCTGTCTCCCTGGCCTCATTTCCCCACCTGTACGGCAGGGGTCTGGTATTAAATCACTCTATAAGCATAATTAGATTGAAAATAATTTTAGTGAGTAGTTGGCGCCTCTCTCCAGGGCATTGGATTTTGCTGTTTTCTCTGCTTTTCTTTCCAAGCTCCTTCCTAAGCTTTTTTTAGAAGTGAATCTTGCTGTGGTCTGTCTGCGTTCCTGCTGTTGCTTCAATGAAACATTGAGCCTTTGGAGTGGCGTTTCCTGTATAATGAAACGCAGGATTTCACATCCATCTTGTCAAGCGATTGCCCGCATAACGCAGTGTGATGGGCTTTGCCTGTCTGAGTTACTGTGCATTAGCAGAGTCTTGGGTCAGGGCTCATGTGTAACCTGGAAATCAACCATTATTTTTTGTTTTAACGCAGCATCGTGTGCTTACCTCGACAGACTAGAGAGTTACATCTCCCACATCTGCAAGCCTAAACTAGTTTTGCAGTCGTGGTACAATGTGTGCAGTGGAAAAGGATGCTCGTATGGGGATGCACTTGTCTGGATTCAATCTGCAGCATTTAAAGCTTTCCCAAGTTTTCAGTTGTACAAAGATTTCCCTTCTATAATGCACTTATCCAGAGAACTTGATTTGGAACCAATGTAGAGTTTAAAGAGACTAGAAATTGGTAGCCTAGCCTTTTCAGAAGGGAAAACACCCTGAAGGATTGGTAATGACTGTGGGAGTTGGGACAAAACATAGTCTTTCTGCAGCTTTCTGTTTGGGTTAAGAGCTCGTTAACAACCACTGCTAATCCAGTCGCAGCACCTGGGATGCATGCAGTAGGGCGTAGCCACCCAGAGGGAATGTGTCTTGAAATAACCCAAAGCATACAAGTTTTGAGGATGTCCAAAGGTTATTTGTCTTCATGGAGGTTTCATCACGAATGTCATCGCTTCGTGCATTAAGGAGGAAAGTGGCAGTGATTTGGCTTTTTAGGGAATATGAGGTTTAGGTAGTTCCCTGCGAATAAGTCACCCCTTTTTATACCCTTGAGTCACACATTTTTTCTGTTATTTGCCAGGGATATGTATTACTTCTAATAAAGTAATAACTCAAAAACTTCCTGACAATAGATGCAATAATTTTGATTCCTCCTATCAACTATTCTTTTTTTGCTAGCACTGGAAGTATAACCATTTCACTTTCTCGGGAGCTAACTGAGGTTAAAAGCCAGTAACTCTTTTCCCTCATCTGCAGAACCTGAACTTCACCGGCTTCCGCAAAATCTTAAAGAAGCATGACAAGAATCTGGAGACAATACGGGGGGCGGAATGGCGGGTGGCCGAGGTGGAGGTTGCACCCTTCTACACCTGCAAGAAGATCAACCAGCTTATCTCCGAAACAGAGGTAGAGATGCTAGTCTGGGCACTGCTCCTCTTCTAACTGGAAAACAACGTTTGCTTGTTCACTGCTGATTCCTGTAATATTTTACCCTCTCTGTAGCTTGTGTTGACCACCAAGATTAATTGATTAATTGATTTTGAAATGCCACTGGTTTCTGGCACTACTTACATGAATTTGGGGATGTTCTCTTCAGCTGGTAACTTTTCACTCTGAAAAGCTCACGCAGGCGTAGCTTGTCTGATGAAATAACTTGATGCCGCGTGGTGAGCTTTTCGTGTTTTTTGTCACCGTGTATTAGAAGAGTGTTGGGCAAGGGCTCCAATGTAACTTGGAAATCAATTGCTGTTTTTTGTTTGTTTGTTTTAATGCAGTACCTGGTGCTTATAATTCAAATTCTGTGATGTGTATCTTTATCTCCTTAGGAAGTGGTGACCAATGAGTTAGAAGATGGAGACAGACAGAAGGCTATGAAACGTTTGCGTGTTCCACCCTTAGGAGCAGCTCAGGTGAGAGATCGAGTTCTATAGCGAAGCTGCTTCTCCGGCTTGTCAAGGTGCCAAACTGGATTCAACATTTGAACAAGTAGGGAAAATAATTGATGTGAGCATGCTCTGCAAATTGGCAGGGGTGCGTGATCACATAATCTGCTTTAGTTCCGGAAGATTTGGAAACAGCTTGCTTAGTGTTCCTAGTGCATGCAGACAAGGTAATGAGGGGATGAGATAAACAGTAAAAGGAAATTTGTGCTGCTAGTAATATACTTAGTGTTGGTGTGGTCTGGAATATTTTTCAAAGGGCATTGAGATGCCCAAGCTCTGTTTCAACACAGCAACAACACAGGCAAGAATATTATGCAGCATTTTCAGTTTAGAAAACCTCACTTCAGGAGCAGGAGTGTGATCAGAGATCAGAACTATGTATCCCTGCTTTTAAATTTTTCTGCAAACTAATCTGACTTTGCTGGTAACCTATTTGCTCCCCCCTAATTCCACCATTGCTCTGTTCACAGCCCGTACCAGCCTGGACTACCTTCAGGGTTGGATTGTTCTGTGGGTTGTTCATTGCACTGAACGTCACTGTCATACTTTCAGGTGGGTATCCTCGGCTGGCCCTGGCTGGCCCCCACGCTCTGCTGTGGATATGTTCTCATCACTTTGCGAGGGCCTGGATCCGAACTGGGTTGCTCAGGGTGTTCTGAGTCAAATCAGTCTGAGTCAGATCACACTGTTCTGAATTATTAGGTCTGCTCAGTAATAGGTTGTGTTTTTTCTTGTGTTGTATACAAGGATTTTGGACTTTGAACATGCTATGGTTTGTTCTCCTGGTTTCCTCCGTACTCTTGGAGGGGTATTCAGGAGGGGTAACATCTGTGTATAAAGACATGTTTCTGTTACTGTTCTGTGAATGCACAGCCCTCTCCCACCTTGAGAGAGGTGCTCGTAAAACTTAAGCTTTGCAGGGTACTGACTCCCTGCACAGAATGAGAGCAGACAGAGAGCCATGTGAGCACAATGCCATTCGGGACGTTTTCATGTGGAAGTTTCTAGGATTTCAATGCCTGGTGCTTATTAATGGAATTAATTTAATTTTTCTGGTTGTCAGATTTTGGCATGATTGTTTAGAAGGTACAATAAATTATTGCTTATCTCAGGCCTTGGTTTTATTCTGCTTTGTGCCTTCTGAGTTTGGACTCTGATTAGAGTAAAAGCCACGTTAGTACTGTAGATCCAGATCCGGTGCTTAATCACAAGCAGCTTTACTAATTGTGTGTGTGATTCCAATAGCAGTGTAACTTGCTTAGGCAGTACAAAGGCAAAGGCTTAACAAATCAACATACGAGCTCTTGCGTTAGGGAAAGCCCATGTCTGTGTTCTTGACTTAAAAGAATTTTTGATTAGATGTTTCTGTAATTGGATCCAGTCATCTCTTGGGATAAAATTTCTTGCTTGAGAAGCTGTTTGCAGTGCTTCCCTGTTGGTCTTGCCATGGTAGAGGCAGCAAGTTGGCTTGTCTGTGTGAAGGGTCCATTTAGTGTGTAGAAGCTGTTCTTTATTCATAGTATCTTTTTTGTCCTGTAACTTACATGTTTGATCTCTGTGTGAGATGCTAACACGATTGAAGCCAGTTGTGTTTGCATTATCTCTCAGTATTAAGAATGAAAAAGCAACACAGTTGTGAGAATGAATTCATAACCATGATTATATCTCTCAAGCAGATGTTACTAAACCAGTGTGAATAATGGATGTGTTTGTATCAGCAGACATGATCTGATATCTGTACGTTACTTCAGATGTTGGGCAAAAACTCTATTCTAACTGCAAAGTGTTTGTTTTTAATCAGATATTGCTTTGCTAATGTCTCTCCTACTTTTGCCAATTTTTTTTATTATTTGATTGACTAAGATAGGATTTTAGCATTGTGTATGTAGAATCCGTGAAACAGCATTAAAACATGACTTCTAGAAGTAAAGCACTCTACCTGATTTTAAAAGCAGAACAGCAACATTTTATAGAGAGGAGTTCACAATGACTTAGGGTCCACTGAAGGCTGCAGCTGCTGCAGGTGGATCCCAGGAGAGTGTCACGCTAAAGAGTATTAATTTTGAGGCCTCACTGTTTCTGTATCAGGTTTCCTAGGTGCCAAACTCGTGTGTGATTGAGTTGGAAAGCTCATGGAAATGGGCACGTGTTTTAGTAACCAGAAACCTGTAAGGTTTTGTGCAAAATCTCCAGACTCTTGCTGCAGCAGTGCCCTGTCTTTTGTTTGAGAACTGGGCTGAGATGCCATTGGGCTTGTCCCCAGGGACATCTCCCTCGCTGAGCACCATGTTCAGAGCCTGCGCTTGCTGAAGGGATGAGTCCATCGAGTGTCATGTACCTGCTGACTCTAGGAGGTGGCTTGGCTTGTATGGGATTTAAGTGGAAACAGTGTGTGCATGGAAAATCTCTTTGCCTCGGGGCTGTAGCACAGAACCCTGGGCTGGGTGGCGCCGGTTTGAGACTCGTACACCTTTGCTGGGCGCTTCCCGCAAGCGAGGTGCTTGAGGGTCTTTGGTCAAACTGCTCAGCTGGAGTGAAGAAAACGGTTCCATTAGGAAACATGAAAAGGGAATCAAACCTGGCCTTTATACTGCAGAAGCTAAACCAGATGGGGTCAGAGGAGAGACTATATAGCAATACTCTCAGCTTCTGTGGCGCCTGCAGCTCAGGGCGTTGTATTGTTCAGTATCTGCTTTTTCTCCAGAACCAGCTGCCGTTCCACGCTGCAATTATGGTCCTCTACTACCCTGAGAGTCCAGAAATAAGATTAGTGAGCATTAGCTATGGAAGTCATATGCTATCCTGTCATATTAAACTGTGCTCAACTCAGGATGAGCCTTTGTGTGGGTGTTCTGTCTCGGATAGCACACAGCACATCTGTCCTGGTCTGTCTGGTTGTTTCTCATTCTGTACTTTTGGGGCTGCTCTGTCCTGTTTGGAATTTCAGGCGTTTCAGATTAAAAGTTGAAATGCGTGCTTTTGCAATTCCATGTTTAAGACTCTTTTCTTTCAGCTTCTTCAAGGTGTCTGTCATCTCTGTCCAAAATTTGACTCTCTTCTGCCCGAATCCAATATTCTCTTTAAATTTTAAACTGGAAACAGCAGTTCTCGAGTCATTGTTCCTGGCGCTGTTCCTCCATAATTTCATGTGATACAAAGTACAGATGCTGAACTCATGAAACTTCTTAAAGATATGCTTTCTCTGAAGAAATGTTTGAAAAATTTAAGGCTGGAATAGAGACAGGAAGGTTTGTGAGGATAGCGTCTCAGCATCGATTCTGTAAAACTGATGTCCTTTTTTTCCCCTCTTAAAAAGCATATGGGTGAGAAACACTCCATGGAACTGAAAGTGAGGGTTCAAACAACTGTATTTTATTTGTGCCTTTCTCGTAAAACCCGTTATCGGGCAACCAGGGGACAATATTTTGCATAAGGGGGCTGTGCTAGAGAAAGCTGCTGCTGTATGAGGCTGCTCTGCTCATTGTTTGAAATTAAGCAAATTTTGTTTCCAAAAGCCTGAAGACTGAACAAAGGAAGCAACAGGCTTTCCAGTGTTTGCTGCCTTATGTTGGGTTTTCTGTTTGGGTGCAGCCAGCAATTCTATTGCCAGTTATGAATATGTATTATATTCCAGTTGAGCTCAGTGAGGAGACACAGTTTAGCATTGTTTTAGATGCTGTAAATGGTGCTTCTTGGTTTTGTGGGAAGCTGAAGTGTTTGTGTATCTGTCTGTTGGGATTTCATCTCCGTTAAACCAGAACATTTAGGTGCCTACAGTCACGATTTATGCTAGCGCTGTCCCTCGTGCCTGTAGTGCAAGACAAGGGACTTAAAATGCTGCTAATGCCCTGACTACACCAGCTGGAGCGTTAATTTTCCCCAGAACACTCCTAAATCCTCTGCCAGGTTAGGCAGAAAGTCCTCCCCTTGCTGGAATACGCAGGTGTGTACGAGTGTACCCTGTTTTCTCGGGGTACAGCCGAGCCCCTAAGAACCAGCATAAAGCAGCCGAGGGCAGCTTTGCTTCGTGACATGTCTTGTGCTATGGCTAAGGTCATCTCCTTTTTGTCTTTGCCAGGTGTGGCTTTTATAGAAGGACCAAATGTGTGGCCACTGGTGAGAATCTATCGAGGTGGCTTTCTCCTGATAGAATTCCTCTTTCTCCTGGGTATCAACACATATGGCTGGAGACAGGCTGGAGTCAATCATGTCCTCATCTTCGAACTCAATCCCCGCAGCAACTTGTCCCATCAGCACCTCTTTGAGGTAAAGAGAAGAGATCGTAGGAGTGGTTGAGCTGTGCGGCATATCGGGAGGATAAATCCTCCACTGTTTCCTGGCAAGGAGTTCTAACGCAATTAGAAGAGGAAGTTGCTGAAGTCTGATTAAATTACAGGATTGAGCACTGCTCTCTCTTTTCTTATAATGAGAATTCATTGTAGGTTTTGGAGCTATGTTTTCATAAGGTATCTATGTGTTTTTTTTCTATCTTTCTGTAGATTGCTGGTTTCCTGGGGGTTTTGTGGTGCCTGAGCCTGCTGGCATGTATATATGGTCAATTCACCCACATCCCTATGCAGGTGAATCCGCTCATCTTGTACGGCTTCATGTTGCTTTTTCTCATCAACCCAACCAAAACCTTATATTACAAGTCCCGTTTTTGGCTGCTCAAACTATTGGTAAGTCTCCAACATGATTTTAATAAGCAGTAAAAATGCCGTAGCTGGGCTGTAGCAGTTTGAAGTATCTACCAGCGTTACTAACCGTCAGGAAGGAGGGTGCTATACCCCTGTAGATGTGTATTCCTTGGGCAGACCTGATAAGGTATTGACTGCAAATGTTTGTTGAGCATGGGTTTACAGAAGCAACTTCTGCTTGTCCGTACCAGTCTTACCGTTATCTTCATATTGCGGGTAGCTACTTGTTAATCTTCCTGTAGGCAGCTGTATACATACTTATGCTTACATAAAGACACTCGGATATCTTTACTTGCTTGTTCCTTAATGTAGCAAAAGAGTTTGAGGGCTACAGTGCTCTGAGGCTCTGCATGGATGCTTACACTGGGTGAGTGCCAACATTGAGACGTTCATTGATGGAGAGGGAACCTTTGCAAAGGTGACTGCTTATAAAATTATGTTCACGGGTGGGTTTTTTTTTTAGAAAATCTTCTTGTGGTCTTAAACTATTTATTTGAGACCCAGCTCCTATTTTCCAGGTAGGATAAATCTGGTAAATTGAATGTAAATACATGTGCTACTTCAGTGTTCCAGTTATAGGTGGGAGCTCCGAAAGAACAGCTTTCTAACTTGTTGGATGGTTCCTCAGTTTCTTCCCATATGGCTGTTTCACACATTCATTCCCACCCTGTATGCCCTTTTAAATTGACTTTAATCAAGTTGGTTCCCTTGATACCTTATTCTTGCTGGCACTGCTCTGAGAGCATCAGGCGGAAGAGGGTTTGGCTGGCTGATGTTATTCGCAGAATCATTTTAATGCCAATTAAAACAATTAACTTTATCTGGAACATGACAAAGATGAAACGTAGAGTCATGCTTCAAGCGTGTGCATGCAGGTATGTGCACAGCTAGTTAACCTCTGTGTGCTTACCTCTGTTATTTGATTTGCTAGCTTACTCCTATTGCAGTTCCCTCCTTTTTTGCCTTCCAGCATTCAGCCATCTCTCAGAGATGTGCCTTTAGTCCCAAGCCTCATTAGTCTTACTGCTGTCCCTTGGTGCCAGGGGAAGCACTGGAAGTGCTCTAACCACGTGGGCAATATCTGTGCTAATTTACCTTAATATCTTAACAGGATAAGACTCTCAGTCTTCACAGAGCTCTTAGGCAGCTTCCAGTAGCTGCTCCATCCCAGCGGCAGGCTGCGATACAGACTTATCTTCGAGCGCCCAGAGGCCAATTCATCCCAAGGTCTCCTGGGGAAAAAAGCTTCATCAAAATGCTAGATCACCTTAATGGTGGAAAATGACACAGTACTTCTGTGTGTTATGCTGAAAGAAGGAAAAAAGAGGCCAGACAAACCACATAAAGAGTAGCCATTAGGCTTTTCTAATTTTTATTCAATGTAATTGGCCGGCTGGGTGTATTTTATTCCTCCACGCAGTTGCCAGCACCTATCCAGGTGAAAGGAGGTTTAAATAGCACAGTTCTTAGAACTGTGCTGTTCACACAGATTTTGGATTGGTGAGCATTTTTCTTCACGTGCTTGATATGTTTCATTTCCAGCCAAAATGAAGCCTGACATATCAGGTGTAGCAGAGCATTACTGGCACCTTCAATTTTTCTAGAACCAAGTCAGGAGCATCCTTTAGTGTGTCGTAGCATTTCCTGATGGATCGAGGCGCCTTACTTTGTCCACCTGTGATCATCAGCAACTGCTTGTAGTCCCTCAGGGATTATCAGAACCAACAAGTTACATCTGAATTGATCTTCCTCTGAGTGGAAAAAAGGGTATTTAGCCTGTAGTAAGTTTAATTCCCACGCCAGGCTCTTCTTTCTCGCCTGCATGCTTAGTGAGCGTTCTTTGCCCCTTTGCTGCCGGATGAGAAGCCGCTGAGCTTGTGTAGGCAGAGGAGAGCGGCTTGCCGGGTGGAATCGGATCCGAGCGCAGGGGATGGCGCAGTGTCTGCATGCCCACGCTCTCTGCAGGGCGTCGGAACGGTGGAACAACCGCAGGGAGCCTGTCTGCGAGAGGTGAAAATCTAGGAAGTGTTTAGCTCCGGTTCAAATATCTACTGTCTCAGCGTTTAGCAAAACTGCAGTGATCAGCACCAGGAAGTCTGTGCTCGGATTGTGGAACCATTGATTTGTAATTGCAACCCATTACTTGAAACTGAGGTTCAGCTCCAGCTTTTGGTATTTTATGGCTTTGTTCTTGCATCTCATCTTCTCTGGAGGACGCTGCAGGCACTTCTTGGCTGGGAAGCGAGGACCAGCGGGCAGGTCCCTGTGCTGTCAGCACCCTCTGCTAGCAGGGCTGCGACTCCTGCTGTGCCCGGGCAGCGTGTGGATGCCACAGCGCCTGGCACGGGGCTAGGAGGGCTCAGGGTCTCCAGGATAGTTGGCTGAGGTGCCACTGCCTTAGCGAGGTCATGGACATATCTGCTGACTCCTCGTCTGCTGTAATCTTTAGGTGGAAAGCTTCTACTTTCTTAAAAGTTTCATGCTGTCATCTGGAAGTGCCTAAGTGTCTCTCTCTAAATTAAATAACAACAGGGATTTTATTAATTTTTTCTCTTTTCAGGGAGATCTGTCTGCAAAGCTGTTGTCACATTTCATTTGTTTTAATTTGTCTTTGTTTATGGGGGGCGGAAAAAAGGGTCTGTGATGAAACAGGTAAAGATAAAATCAGGGATTGTTGGTAAAGTGGAGGAAGGACCTTTTGAAAAGGTTGGTGTGGCTTCTCCGACCTTGGCAGAAGCTGCTGTGCAGCTAGATGGCTTGGACTGAGGACAGACCTCCCGAATGGCTGGCCCTGGGTGAGCCTCTGCAATAAGTGCTTTCTGGGTCAAGATCTGTATCTGCTTTATGCCGCTAAGTCTCAGTCCCCTATTTGGCTTTGAAATTGAGGACCAGAGCCTTAAATTGGCATGACAGGCTGGTGGGAATGCCTCAGTCCTTCCCTGGGTTTCTGTGACTGCATACCCTTTAGGTTAATAAGGAGAGCAATAGAGAAGATCAGTGTCAGCCCGTGTTTTCATTAATTTAAAGGTTCATAAATCCCTGAACGACCGGATGGTGCTGGTCCTGTCTCTTTGAGAAATTAGCTGTTAGTAACTATAACTAACCGGGTAGAGAGAGTTGTAATCAAAGGTAATGGGCCATGAAAACTGTCTGGTTTGAAAGTAGCAAAACTGCTGTTAAGGCTTAGAGGGAAAGTGGCCGGGGATTGAGAGGGAGTCTAATTGACAGTCAATAGGATTTCCTCTGCCCTTTCTTTAACTCCTTCCCTGCTAGAGGCTTCGGGAGATCCAGCAGTAACAATCGCCACTCTTACAGCTTCTAACTCCAAAGGACAGCTAATGGGTTAAGTAAACCCAGCCAGGGTCAGGCTAATGGCCATGCTGAGGGTCTGCCATCTAAGTGGCATTGTCAGGGAGAAAGTAAGTGTGGGAGATGTCAGTAGATATGACATGATGCCTCAAAGAAAGCACTGATAAAAAGGAGGAGCAACGAGCTCTTACATGGAGACTGAGAGTTTCTGGGGAAAAGCTTAGTTGGAGGAGGCTGGGCTCTTCTGCCAGTAAAAAAAAAAAAAAAGGGACTGGGGGGGACATGACTAGTTCCACGTAAGAGGGAAGCAGGGATGTTATTTGTACTAAAAGTAAGGAGACAGCTATTTTTTTTTTTTTTGTCAGCAGGAGTGAAAGGTCGGCAATAAATTTTCAAGCATTTCTGTTATTTCTCTATTTTTTTCAATGCTGTGATGTCCTGCCACTGCATGTCGATGTCTTTGACGCTATGTCATTAATAATTCCTTTTTTTTTCCCCTGACAGTTTCGAGTGTTCACTGCTCCCTTCCACAAGGTAGGCTTTGCAGATTTCTGGCTGGCTGATCAGCTCAACAGCCTGGTCGTGATACTCATGGATCTGGAATACATGATCTGCTTCTACAGCTTTGAGGTTCAGTGGGAGGACACCGCTGGACTTCTGGCAAACACAGGTAGAGTAATGCTGACGACCCACGCGAACGCGGTCAAAATGACCTGAAAAACACCGAGCAAGGGAACTTCATAATCATCTGTCTCTGTTGAAGAGAGCTGCCAATGACATAGGAAACTAAAATAATTGGCATTTCTTGTAAACACAGCATTAAAGAGATTCTCCCATTGTGTACTTCCATCCAGAGAAATGGAATTTCACGTCAGTGTTCATTTCCTAATCCAGTCATTTGGCCTGATGTGTATATTCATCAAAGAATTTAGACACAGCGCTTCTTGATTGGAAAGAGAAATCCATTTTCCTGGCATTGTTGTTTTATTTCATAGTGGTTTACCCATGTATTTGCTTTAGCCTGTTCCTATTGCTCAGTATGAAAATGAGTTGCATGAGCTTGTTAACCACAATTTGCTTGTAGCCTCCTTCTTACAGGCTCTCTCGCAGTACCCTAAAGCAAGAGAGGATGGAGAAACTTCCTCAGAGCTTGTTAGTGCCACCCCTTATTCAATTCGAGTTGATGCTGTGACGCCAGGGTTGTGTGTGCTCTGCCTCTCCTCCCCTTTCTAGCCAGAAGAGCCACAGAGCTGGCATATGAATTTGGACTTTGGCCTTCCCGGTGGCAAAATAGTGCCTGTCTCCTCCCGGATCAGGCTGTTGTCTTTCCATTTTAACCAGTGACGGCTGGCAAATCGTGCGGTCTGATGGTTTTGACACTTGCTGAAAGAATTTGCAGTATGCTTCAATAAGCATCAGCGTTCACTTTGTTCTTCCAATCTATCTGATCTTTCTCACCCCTTGTTGCAAGTAACTAAATATTTATTGAAAATAATAATAAAAATAAAATAAAGCAACTAATAACAACTTGTCCTCTTCCAACCAGACAGTGGGATGATAGCACAGTGCTTTGGGATAAATATCAGCTAACAACTTGTCTCCATGTCATTTCCTCGATAAAAGGAAGGCTCTCAAATATCAGGGGTGTGACACAATGTTGTGTTGGTGTAGTCGCCTCTCACCCCAGTTGTTGAAGCCAGGCCTGTGCCCTAGCTTTGCTTTTTTTCCCAAACAAACATGCACACCAAACACGTACTGAAATGGGTTTTTTTCCTCTGTTACGATATAGAAGAAAAATGGGCCAAGGACATCTTAGGCGAAGTAGCCTTTTTGAGCTGTCCTGCAGAGTTTGGAAATGCTCTACCATTTATGCACAAAAATTCAGTGTCAAAGGCCTTTTGTAATTCCATCCTTAATTTGATTATTCACAGTACTGCCAAGAGCACAAAATAAATTTAAAAATAGATTGTTTCTAATCCTCTTGCATCTTATACTGGCAGCAGTGAGAGAGTTAGATGATGATCTGTTAGGATGTGTTATTGATGTGAATACCTGAATACCTTCAAGATGGAGTAAAGGGCTTCAGGATACTGTCTGGTGATGAGCTTCTTGCTGTTCTGGAGGCGTGTATGCCTAAGTACAAGACATCGATGGAGAATTGCTCCCGTGTCGCATGGTATTATGCTTACAGAAAGGGAGACAATAGAAGTTCCTAAACTTACAGACTCTGTGTCCCTGAAACTTTTTTTTTTTGCAGATAATCAGATTTGTTCCAGCTACTCCTACGGAGTGAGAGCAGTTGTCCAGTGCATCCCTGCTTGGTTGCGATTCATCCAGTGCCTGCGCCGTTACCGTGATAACAAACGGGCCTTTCATCTGGTTAACGCTGGAAAATATTCCACCACCTTCTTCGTGGTGACATTTGCAGCCCTCTACAGCACTCACGAAGGTATGGGTAATTTTGGAAAATCCTTTGCAAGTCATGGGATTTGCTTTTTACATGGGAGAAGCTCTGAATTTGGCATCCCACTGAAGCATGAACTTTTGGCAACTGTGAAATATCTCAGTGGAAAGGCAAAGGTCTGCCTAGCTTGCAAAGAGTATTTTAAAACATTTTTTGGGGGTATTTTTCACATACCTGGGCTGCTTAGAACTGCGCTTCTGGAGTGTGAAAGAGAATTTTCATGTTTCTCTCTCAAAAGGAGAAAACTGAAATAAATACCTGTCAGTTTTTGCTGTGAAGGGAGGTTGAATGGGAGATGTAGAAGGAAAGGGATAACATAAGAGATACTTCCCCCTTGGCATTCACGAGTAGCTAACCTGGATCATCTAAATAAAGTCAGTACATCACTCCTGAACATGGGGAGATGTGCACAGTGCCAGGAAAATGCCCCTTCTGGATTTTCCTGTGTGTTTTTATCCATGTTTTTTCTGCAGCTGGTAGGAAGTTGTTTCCAATCCATTTAACTGCAGATTGAGCTCTGATCCCTCAAGTTCCCCATCTCCCTGGAAACGACAATTACTTGATTCTGCTCTTGTTCTGAAGGAAAAAGCTTTTAGTTTCTGCACTTCAGGCAGTCGCCCTGCCTTTCATTGTTCTGAAGTCCTAAAAGCTGTATTCTTTCATTGGAAAATATATGCCTTCTATATCTCCAGGAGTTAGCAACTGCACTCACTTGTGAGCAATTACTTATCCTGAAATATTATTGTGCTGGGGCAGGGAGAAGCATTCAAGGCATGCTTCTAGTTAACATGCTGGTTTTTTGGAGGAGCGGCAAGGTTATTAGAAACCTTCTAGTGGCTAAGAAATAGCTGTTTGGACCCAGCTGGGCCTGAAGTCACGCTGATGATGTTTGTCAAGCTTTGCGTTTTAATGCAGTGAAGTGCACTGGTGCAGGCTGGCTGGAAGCTGGGTGCTCCATAGCGGGTCATACACACAAACCTGGTGTGGGAGCATCAGTGCTGGATGCAGCACCTTGTCCCTTTGTCTATCTCCTCCCCGCTGCTGTGTCCCCGGAGCTCGTTCCCGTTTGAACTTGTTTGTTCAGTGACATTCTGCAGCTCTGCGGTTCCAGCCCTGCGGTCCAGTTAGTCACCACCACCCAACCCCGAGATGCGGCACGTACAGATTGCCTGGCTGTAGTCACTGCTTATAGGCTTTTATATGCAGCGCCTGCTCTGGGGAAGCTGACTAATGCTTCTCCTTCCTGGGGGGGATGCTCTGGCACAGCCTTCTGCAGGGAGGTCAGGGTAGGTTTGGAACCAAGAGGAAAACCAGCATCTGTCAAAACATCCTGACCTCTTCCTGTTCCCCTTGAAGTCTGCATCTGTGCCGGTACCCCTGACCTTGCTCTCGTGCTGCCGTATGGAACTGTTGTCTGCTCTTCAAGCCTCGCCAGGAGTGGGCTGTAACAAGGTGTTTATGGCCAGGCATGGATGGGTTTGTTCCAATTGCTGAAGGATGTTCCTGACTCCCAGCTTTTGTCTGTCTGCTTTTATTAGTGGGAGTCCATAGCACATAGCTGTTGGTATTGTACCAAAAATTTTGGAAGCTTCATGGCCTTTGGAAATTACACATTAGCAGGGATTTGGTGAGTGTCACTGGGCTTGTAGGGATTTTTCAGAGGGCTGCCTAAAGACCTCGCCATGCCTTGTCAGCCCTGCAGGCCTGCTCCCATCCTGCCTTAAATGCCCTCTCTGATATGCTGTACCTGTGAAGACTCCAATTTTATCTGTGCACTTTATATAGACTCTCAGTTCTTTCTGAACTCGGCATCAGATGGTCTATCGTCACGTCGTTATGATGTTACTGTGGAAAGTAGCTGCGCGGCTCGCCCACGGCTTCTCTGTCTGAGGACAGCAGAGACAACACCGATCCCTCACCTCCAGAACATCTGCTGGGGGCCGGCTGCTTGCCGTTGGGAGCAAGCAGTGCCCAGAACACGTGTCAAACTGGTAAAGGGCTTTGCTGCTTAGACCTGCTCTAAACTGCAGTAAGGAACGAAGCAGTTAATTGCTGTGGTAACGAGAGTTTTATGGAAGCAGTCTTTCATTGCAAGCCCATGAGTTATAGGTCTGGAGCTACAGCTTTTGGCTGCGGGGCAGGAGGGTGGCTGGTGGCCTTTGCTGGGGAGGTCAGGTAATGGACACCAGCGCCTGTTCTCCTCTTGGGAGTCCTGGGGACATCCCAGCGCTCTGGACAGGCTTGTCTTCCTCCCTTGATTGGAATGTTGAATAATTTGTAGCTGCCCGTAGGTTTTTAGCTTGTGAGGATGGACTGGGGGCTAGGGGGGGTTTGCTGGGGCTGAGCATCAGCTAACTCACACAGAGCGTGCATACGGCGTCGTTGGGCTGTTTTCATATGCTTGATGGAAAACAACTCAAACTAAAGAAATGGTTAAGTGCTGCCTTGTTATATTTAAGTGATATATGCAGCTTGTAGCCACGTGTGGTACTCCCTTCTCCAAACCTGCTGCAGCGAAGGATCCCTCCAGTAACACACTGTACTGTGGGCTCTTGATTAGTATCGCAGTTTCCCCAAACTACCACTGTTTATAATAAATTTGTATTGCTCAGGCAGTGCATAATTCTGATTCTTTCTGCTCTTGGAGAAGCTGTTTCTTTATTTTTCTTCCTTTTGATTTGGATGCAGAAGGCAATTTTCCCTGGTAATTGCAGTTGGGATGTTGGACGGGTAAGATCTGTTAGATTTTTCTCTCCCAAACTGGCAATCCTCTTGTCCTGGGACTAGAGTTAACACCAAGCTATCATCTCCTGAATTAGTGAAGCTGCAGTGAGAGCAGCTACCCCTTACCGTAGGACCGGAGCAGGCAGCGGTTGCGTGGCCGAGCGCTGACACACGCTGCCGGGTCCCCATGGCCCCGAAACACAGCCGTGATGCCGTGATTCGGGAGGACAGCAACACCCCGAGGGCAACTGTTGCTGAGCTCCCAAAGGAAGAATTCTCAGCATTTTTATATCGCTCAAAGGAATGGGAAGCAAAGGCCGTGTTCTGTAAACATAGTCCTGCGGGGTGTGTTTGCACAGGCAAACAAGGCAGAGCTGTACTCTCAGCTACCTAGCAACTGCTGTGTGTGCAGCCAGTCCCTCCGCCCGCAGCGCCCGAGCAGAAGCCTCTGCCCCCGGCCCGTTCCCACCCTTTGCTTTAATTTCCCTGGCAGCGCTCAGCAGCCTTCCCCAGAGCTGGCCAATGCAATATTACATTGCCTTATTTAATCCCTGTGGAAGCATCCAATTAAGGCTGAGTCTGCAGCAGAATATTGCCCCCAAGTGCAGTTTTATTTTGACGCACAACCATTTTTGCTGTGTTCTCACTCTGCCAAAAGCAGACGCGCTTTCCTTGCTAAATGCCCCCATATAGCTGCTTCTGCTTCAGTCCAGCTTACAGTTGCCTTCCACAGGGATCCCCTCGTGTATAAAGCACGCTGACATTTAACAGGGTATGCTGGCATCCCTGGAGTAGCCAGCCTTGGTTTCATTCCTGACCCGGTTCAGTCTTGATGAGATAGGATTGTTACATTAAGGTGCTCAGCTCCTATAAGAAACAGTGCAACTGGAGGTGCATTGTACTACACCGAGTGCCAGTCTCTTCTTGAGCTTTATGCGTGATTTATGCTCCAAGCTTATTCTTTGTAAAAGCAGACGTGTCTCGGTTTTGCTGCTGTCTGTCAGTTTGCACATACCTTGGTACCGTTTGCTCCCACGGTGTCGTTGGAAATTTCACACAGAATGTAGATTCAGCTTCTGTGCTTGAAGCACTGAGCTTCTCTGGTGCTTTGTACTCTTCCATCATTTTGTTGTTTTGTGAGACTCGCTGTTCCAGCGTGAGCATTTGTGTGTTTACCTTGGTTTTTTCAGGACTGAGCTTAAGCACAAGTACTGGCTTAAAATTGCCTGTGTGGAATTTCTATCCTTTAACTGAAAGAAAAAATGGTTTATGCAAGTTTTCATCACCTGTTTGATTTACACACCTTATTCAATGAAATCATTGAGGTCTGGGTAGTATCCAGCTATTTATTAACCTCTGAATTATTCCAAAGTGAATCCCTGTGGCCTGGAAACTTGAGGAAGTGTCTGTTCTTCCGTACCGCTCCCACGCGCTGGGCAGGTACTCCAAACAAGACCGCTGAACACCTATTGTCATGGGCTTGGAAGTGCTGTGGAGAGCCTTTGGTCAGTGTAAGACACAAGATAACTGCCACACGCTTTCTCATTAAACAGCCCAGGAAACTGACAGCAATTAAAAATACAGAAGTTGACTAAATAGGGCTGTCTCTGAAGAGTCGTGCTTCTGTCTGTGTTCTCACCATCACTTCAGATGCAGGCTTCTCCTGATGAAATGATATGTAATTTGGTTTTGGGTTGTTTTGGTTTTTTTTTTAAAGCCTGAGAAAGCTGTGAAACTCCTTGCTTCTCCAAGGAATAGAGATGTGAACTGTTGAGGCAGGAGCCATCCTTGGATTAATGGGCTTTTGCAGGAGGGTGTGGGACCATCCCTTACTAATAGAGAGGTTCGAGCGGGTCTGAGCAGATGAAGATGAATGGGAAATGTGCTGCTTTTGGAAAACAGAGTGGAAGATTCCCAGGTCTCCTAACTGCTGCCCACTGCTCATTAATCACACCGGCTTCAGCTGTTAGCGGTGGTGATACCAGCTGGCGTAGCCGACTTCTCGCTGGAACGGATCGCTGGTTCTCCCACGGTCTGTCCCACTGCAGCTCCCCTGAGGACGGGTGTGACATCCAGGCGGGGAAGGAGGAGAGGATGGTGGTAACATCAAGCTGTGGCTCTGGGAGCTGCAGGAGGATACCTGGCTGCACCTTAGCTCTGCTCTTCTCTGGTGGCTGACGTACTGGGTGGTGGGTTGTGATCCTAAATGGTTACAGCAAGAGAGGAGAGCAACTGGAACTGAAATGACTTTCACAGAAATCAGACATTGGTGCAGCAGCTTATCATACCTCAGTTGAGGAATGTAATTTCATTTCTGGGGAGTGTGGGGCAAGGCAACAAGAGTGGACATATAGAATTCAAGTTCAAAACTATTAGAAAAAAATAATTCACGAAAGGATGAAGGGAGTAGCATTTGTGAGATCCTGTTCCCTAGTTTATCCCTTGCGTGTCAGTACAAGATCTGCCATCTCTTCCTCTCTTTCTCAGCACTGGAAGAGCTGTCAGCACTGCAGCAAGCCAGATTCATTATTTTAGGTGTCACAAGAGCCTTACAGAGTGCTTGGATTGACCTCTTGAAGTAAAACAAACTTTGTAATGGGATTAACTGGCTTCTTCCTTAATACTTGCAGTTTTCGCACGGCTTGCCTTAGCACAGCATCCTGGCAACTCCATCAGGATGATTATTTGGAGCTGAAACGTGCAATGTCTGTCACATTGCTGTGAGCTAGGGTGAATTTTTGTCTGCAACCCTGTCATCCCATGCCCAGGAGGCCTTCAGTAATGAGTTGTGTTCATTAGCCAGTCTTTCTGATCCTTTCCATCAGAGCAGCGGCAGTGTCATTAGTGAAGAATTGGAGGCATTGCCACGGGCAAACATTTCCATCCTGGCCCCTGACCTCCTCCCAGCTTTGACGTGGGTCTCTGCGGCACCCTGAGCGAGCCCGGCTTCTCCACGCCGGCTTGTTAGCTCCTCTAATTGCTTAGACACCCGTCTCGGCGATGCTGCTTCAGGGTCGAGCCTAGAAAGGCGAGGACCACCCTGGCTGGAGCTGCTCGCCGGTAAGTGAGCGGGGAAGGCGAGATGCAACGGCAGCCTGTGCTCGGCGGGGAGCACGGGAGGGGGGTTTTGGGAACTGCCACTGCACCCCAGACATCAGCACAAATGATGCATATAATCCCCCGGGGAAATCTTCCCATGCTTTGGAGGTCTACACGTGTCAAGCGGGACATTGCCGGTGCTGGCAGCCACGCTGTGGGGGAGAGGCACCCTCGGCACCCTGCCGCTGCGTGATTCATGCGTCTGCGTCTCAGGATTGCAATGGAGAGATGGATTTTAATAGCAGGGATGTGGAAAGTGGGCTAATAGTAGCGTTTATATCGCTTAATACACTTCAGTGTTAGAGGTGGCTGGAGAAGCAGGAACAGTAATGTATAAGGTGTGAGTAAAAAGGATGACCTGCTGATACCTCATTTCATGGGCACTTAAAAGGGGGAAGCCTGACCTTTTTTTAAATGGAACATTTTAAGAAAAGCAACTGACTGAATCACAAATGATTTTTCCTTTCAAATGTAGGCAGGGCTGAAACTTTAGTCCTGCAGAAATCTAGGAGATTGAATCATCCAACAATTTTTTTTAGGTGGGTTTTTTTTTTTTTTTTTTTTTTGGTTGCTATTGTATTGTGAAGGAATCTGCTTTTGGATCTCAAAGCACTACAGAAGTAGCAGATGCCATTGTATCCCAGTCCCTAAATTGTCCAGTGAAGGACCGGATTACCACGCTATTTATTTCTGATTGTGAATCCAGATACTCTTATTGGTGAGACTGCTGGCAAGCAGTTAGATTGGAAACCCCATCCTCCTCAAGGCAGTGGTTAAACATCCCCCAGGATGCTAGAGCAACCACCAGAAGAGGAATCAGACCAGATCTCGGTCATGACTGATATGCTTCTTCCCATTTGCAATTAAATCACATTCTTCTGTTTGTGAGATAAAAGCAACGAGATTGCTGCGATGTCTTGAGATTAGACACGGTCGTATCGTCCCACAAACCCAAGGCAAACCTGCAGAGTATTTATAGTCAAAACATGATTTGGGGATTTCCCTGCTTGCAAATGGAGAATCTTAACTAGAAGAAGAAACAAGACGTTGTCTCCTGACAGTTCTTTGCTGTGCTGTATCTTGCTGCTTTGTGTTAAATCGTGCCCGGAGGCTATAGCAGAGGTTTGCAGAATCTAACGGGAAGGTTGTTCGTATGAAATGGTTGGTATTTGACAAAGCCCATCAGCGCACGGTGGCGGGTCCTCCGTGTGCTCCTCCGGGTTATTTGCCTTTTGACTGTAGTAAGTCCACTGTCACGGCACAGCTCTGCCATTGATCAGTGTTAAATAGCGGTATGTGCTGGCTGGGCTGAAACGCTGCTGCTGCTCCCTCATTAAGTTGTATAATTACCGAGGGATCGGTGATACTGCACTTGAAGCAGTAAGGTGTTATACAAATGCTTTGGGATGTCGTTCTGATGGCACTTCGTATGTAGATAAGTCACTTCTGGCTGTCACCCGCCTCCCGTTGTGTGCTGGGATGGAGTTAACAGGCACACATCATCCCCGGGATAACCGCCTGGCAGAAAGTATTCGCTCAGTTCTCTACTATCTGTGCTTGGCTGGCACACTGTAAATAATTATTTTTTGTTTGGTTCTGCTTCAATCTGTGATTGAAAGGCTGGTCATCAAAGGCGACTGAATTTGGCGTGCCTCAGCCAAGAGGCTTTTAATTGACGCTGGAGGCAGAGCTGCTGGGGCGGGTCGGCTCTGTCTGGTGCCGCAGGGCTTACCTGAGCGTGTTTCCTGATAACCTCCCGCTTCTGACAGCTTTTTATCGCAGCTTTCGCCATCAGCAGAAACCGCAGCCAGCTGCAGTGGCTGACGCACCAGGAGTGCTTATCGAGGGCCATTGTGCTCTTATCCAGATCTTCAATAATACATGGCATTGATTTTTGCTGTGGTGAATGCTATAGAGTGTTTACATTCCCCGGAATAATTCAGCAGGGTAAACAGATAGTATTCTTTGGAAGTAAAGTCAATATTAACAGCGTTCAGGGTAGTATTTGCTGTCTATCTTTGATAGAAAGCAACCTTTTTCTTGCCTGTGTTTAGAAGGGGCTATAATTTCTGCGGAGTATGACTCTGTCAGGATGCTAGTCAGGTACTGCGTTCCCTGGGCTGGTTTTGGGATCCAAGATGTTGTCGGTCAGTAATTTTTCGCAGGCAATAAATTCTGCTGCAGCACATGCCTTTGGCTGTTTTCTGGGACTGTGGCCATTCACAGCTCCAGTTCAAAGGTGAAAGCCTTCCATCATTGATCTAGTTGACCTTCTGGGGCAATTTGTGGGTGTATTTGTGCAGAGTATCTACTGGAATTGCCTTTTATAGGGTCACCTGAGGATGCTGGTGGATATTCTGCGGTGAAGGTTGCAAACAGCTGCTGTGCGATGCCGCTTCCCATCAGCTTTGCAGCAAGTGGAGATGGCAGGGCTCTGTGAACAGAAATAGCCCCTGAACACCTCCAAGTTGCAGACATGCTAATGTGAACATGTGTTGAAGTCTGCCCGTCAGCGGGGAAGGTAAAGCCGCACCTGCGACTTGATGTGCAGAGGTTTGTGCTGGTGGTGGCTTGCCCTGCACGTGGTATTTTGAATACTACAACTACAGTTGTAGCTTCGGAAGCTGTGGTGGTGCCCTTGGGAGCATCAAGTACAAAGGTCCTTCATTGTGCCTCTTACTGGGTGGATTGGAGGTTGTACTGCCATAGGGCTGCTGCAGTCCGTGGGATGTTAAAGACTTGGTGTTCTATACCTCGTGGAGAAGGTGAGATCTACCAGGTATCTCATCCTGAGACTATCCCTCTCCAATGGTTTTTGGTGGTTTCTGGCACATCGTTGAACAAAGACAAAACACAGGAGGGTGCTGAAATAGGCCCTGACATCATCATACATATGCACAGCTCCTGTATTGCTCCCGAAAAATGGGCAGGCTAGACGGAGCCTCTGGGCAGCATATGAATGCCTTGATTTTCTAGCCCCCTGAGCAGCACTGAAGAGGCCACCAAGACCAGCCAGTGGAGATTGAGATATAATTGCTCGCCTAGAGCAGTAACGTATTTCTGTACACCAGCGGAATACCAATGAGGACAGAAGGAAGGAAGGTGTCGAACAGAATGGCAGGCAGGAGGAAAAGGAGGAGAAGTGATTAAAGGAAGAGACTCAAAGGCCAAGGCTGAAGACAATAGACTAGTTCCGATGAGAACATTTTACCAGGGAGTGATTTAGTCTTTTAATGAGGTTTTTTTAGGAGCTGAATGCATTATAAAGCTGGTCGGTGAGAAAGCGAGCAGGAACAAGGGGCACGCAGCATGACCCCAGGTGCCACTGCAAAGTCTGCCGCAAAGACAGGGGCTGGGAAAGGGAGCTGAGGCCAGGATAACCTAAAAGCAGGCACATCCTCTTGAGGTTGAGGAGGTTAATGCCACAAGGTTTCTTACTTGGGCATTTTTCTTTCTGGTACTCCTCCTTTCCGTAATTGTGCACAATAACCTTTAAGGAAATTTAGGTTTAAGCAGCATAAACCTCTGAAATCCACCTTCCTGTGTAATTGCCAACTTAGGACACAGTTTTGTTAGCCCCTTACTTAGTTTGAGGTGATTGTCTGGGGACAGACTGTCCCCTCTGTGACCGGAGAACTCCGAAGGAGCACCAGCAATGCGGCTTTGCTGCTCTTCAGAGCACCATCATGCCAGAGATGTGGCCGATGGCATGGCAATGGACGGCACTGTCTGTGCTGACTTCTCCATCTCTGCTCCGTGAAGATGTGGAGTAAGACTCAGCTTATTTGAATTCTGTCCTTAAGGAAAAAAAAAAAGCAGCATGACCTAACCTTCAAGCCTAAGCCAATGATAGGAAGCATGCAGCCTCCAAGGGAGGCGTGGAACATTTTGGATGTTTTGAAAGCACTCAGCTCCTTAACTGCTCCTCTGACTTATTGGTAGGGTCTGGTAATGGGAACTCAACATGGAGATTCATGAGCTAAAAATGCTATTGGAAAGAACAGGCTTAGTGTCTCTGAGGCACTGAATGTCAGCATCTGCCTTTTCTTCCTGGAATAATGTGCTGGAGGCTTCAGAGGAGCTTGGGCGGGGGGGAAGGAAATCTTGCAGTAGAGCCCTAATTGCTAAGCTCCACAACCTCCCCTGTGCCCTGTTTTGTGGGCAGCTGCACTTTGAAAATGGATGGGAGAGGTGGTTTCAAAGCAGCAGTAGCATACCTGGGCATCAGCACCTGTGTTCTGCAGGACTTCTCTGCCTGCTCCCAGCGATGTGATGCTCGACCTGTCCCTGGGTAAAGCCCAGCCTCCGGAGGCTGCACGTTACTGCCCAAAGGCTTCTGACCTTGCACAAAAGCAGGGAAGTGAGTCAAACCTGAGAGCTGCAGCAGCTCTCGTGTACTTTTCCTCCGCCGTGAAGCTGGGCTGCAGATGGGCTTTGCTGCGTAAGTGGCTTTAATAGGTTTGCTTTAGGGGCTGTGTTTTGAAAGGAGAATGAGTGTGTGTGTTTGACCTATATCCTGCACATCGCGGCCAGGAAGCCTGAAAGGCATAATGGTAGGAATGTGCTCCTACATGATGCCTCTCATTTTCACCTCCATTAATTTTATGGGATTGCTGCGTTACATTTCTATTGTAATTGTTAGAAACAAAAAGGGAAGGAGAGAGCAACTTGTCCTCTTGCTCCCTCGGGGATCAGCTTTGGGGATTCTGTTGTTTTTAAAGCCACATGTATGGAAAACGGTGCTGTCGCTCAGCGTGGCATTGGGTTTGGGCTGGAAACACGATGGCTTTTTTGCACCAGAACTCTTACGGGCTTTGTTAGAAAGAATCAGTGAGTGAGCAGTTACCGTGGCTGCTTGGAAAGGAGGAAAGACTCCCGACAGCAGGGAGATGGGAAGTGTCTCAGCCTTGCAAAGCGTTCAAATGTGTTTTATTTTTATGAACTTTATGACCCAGATTTGCTAATTAAAAGCAAACAGAATTATCAGATCTGTTTGGTTTTACCCAGATGACTGTTGCAGGGAAATTCAGTTGAATGGAGAGAGCAGCCTAACCTTTTCAGGGGGAATGGGAAACAGCTTTGCTGCAAGAACATATCCTCAAGCGAGCAGACGTTGGTCCCACAGTCCTGTGTTTCACAAAGACGAGCTCTGTATGGGCATTTAAAACTCTGAACTGAGCCTTCTTCAGGATTTGTGCATACATGTTAGCGGATTGCTGCCTTTTTGCTTATTTTCCCCTGCCACCGCAACCTCTGAAAGGGCTGGTGGAAATTCCTGTGTTTCCCGTCCTCTTTCAGGCTTTTAGGGCACTAATTCGCAGTTGTTTATATTTAGACAGACTAAAATATTCTCTTAAAAAACCCTCCTAACTGAGCACTGCCTCGTTGCTTGTTCCTTTGTACAAGCCTGTGTTTTTTGTGAAGTACAGCCCTCAGCTTCCACCTGCTGTTCGGAGTTAGAATGGCAGCTCTACCACAAATGTCAAAAAAATCAAATTATCAGTTCCAATTGCAATCCCAAATGCAAAATGCTGAACAAGATGCAAGTGGAATTTAAATAACAACACACAGCTGGTCCTGGTAAGGCTTTTGATTTGTTTCAGAATCGCTAGCCTGATTTTCCCAGAAGTTGAGTAAGAGGGGTGTTATTTCCACTGAACAAACCCCCCATTTGTATCTGGTTTAAGACGCAGTCCACTTTAAGTTGTACAGAAGTATGCTGTTCTTCTCTTTTCCAGCTAAAAAACACAGTGACACCCAAGTGTTCTTCTACCTGTGGATTATCTTCTACTTCATCAGCTCTTGCTATACCCTCATCTGGGACCTGAAGATGGACTGGGGTCTCTTTGACAAAAATGCTGGTGAAAATACCTTTCTTCGAGAAGGAATTGTCTACCCACAGAAAGTGCGTATAAAGCCTGCTCTTCTAGATTAGAGAAGGCTTTTAATATTTTAACAAAACTTGTTGCGTTTAGAGCATGTTGCAGTTGGCCCTGGTGTTTCCTGAGTGCTGTGGGCTGGGATTTGCTAGCACTAGAGTTCATTTGTTTGAAAGAGGGAATTTCATCCTGTTCATCAGCAGCAAATTCTCTGTCTTCTTGAAGGCCTGAAGAGGTCTGTCTTCTGTGCAGGACGTGTACGATGAGCTGTCCTGTTTGTCTGTCTTGTTCTTCAGGCATACTACTATTGTGCCATTGTAGAAGACGTGATCCTGCGTTTTGCGTGGACCATCCAGATCTCCCTCACTTCCATGCAAATCTTTCCGTATGCTGGGGACATCATTTCTACTGTATTTGCCCCACTTGAGGTATTCCGGTAAGGCTGCATAACTGAACAGTTCATTCCTCTTTTATGTTTTTATGAGTTGTATAAGGATGTGAAACGCCTTGCTCCTTGGCCATGGAAGATACTGGTCCTTGAAACGAAAGACTTGGTCTATCAGGAGCATTTAATTCAAATTGGATCTTGCAAGGTTCCAGGGCTCTTTACACACTTGTTCTCTTGCTAGAAACCCACCCCTGCAACCTCTTGAGATGAGTTAAAAGAACTTGAAGCTGAACCTCACTCCGTAGATGGTGGAGGTGGCCCTTAGCTTGTAGTGCCTGGTGTCTCCATGCTGTCCGGACTGTGGCAGCCATCGTGAGGACAATGAATGACCCTGACAGATCTGTTGCTCTCCAGAGGGTTGGGGAGATGTTGCAGCAAGTGCTGCTGTTAGTTATGGGCTGTTCTCCGTACTCCCAGCATGTTCCCAGAGGCACTTTGATCAGTGAGAACAGGCAGTGGTATCCAGGTGCATCTACTAGTGCCTTGCCAAACACGGGCAATGCCTGTAAAAGTGGAACCGAATTGGTAGTTTTCACTTTTTTTCTCCATCCAGACGGTTTGTATGGAACTTCTTCCGTCTGGAGAACGAGCACCTGAACAACTGTGGTGAGTTCCGTGCTGTGAGGGACATCTCCGTGGCACCGCTCAATGCCGACGACCTGACGCTCTTGGATCAGATGATGGACCAGGAAGATGGTGTACGAAACCGCCGCAAGAACAAACAGTGGAAGCGCAGCCAGAGCGTGTCCTTGCGCCGACCTCGTCTTGCTTCACAGTATGTTTTGCCTCTCCTCTAGCTCAACAAAACAAATCATGCGTTGGAGCTGCTGTTAACACACAGTGGCCCTTTATGGACTGGTTAATCATGCAAAGATCTCAGCCAAAATAGTTGTTCAAAGGGAGGACAGGTCCAATTAGTAAATGAATATGCCTCTGCTGGAGGGCTGATCGATCCTTTACATCATCTTGGGGTTCTGGTGAACCACTGGAAAAGGGAGTTCCTTTTACAAAGCTCCCCTCCTGCAAAAAATAGCCTGTAGCAGTTGCCAGAGGTTGGAAATACAGACCTGGAAGAGAGGTTTTCTTCAACCAGCCATTTCCAGGTTTCAAACCACCCCAACGTTTCAGTTATTCTTTGGGGAAGATTTCATGTATGAGACCTCAGACCCCTTCCTCTCCCAAATCTAAACCCATGCCATTTTTCTTTCCACCCCTCCTCCTTACAGCCTAGATGTTTCCCCGCCTTTCACCCCAGCCCCTGAATGTGTGGACTGCGTATCTTCCCTGTGCTCTGAGCACCACAGGGTGCTCCGGTGTCCGGGCATCACTTCTGCCCCAGCAGCGCCAGTCCCCGGCCGGCCGTCGGCACATCCCAGCAGAGGACATTGCCCGTGTGGCCAGGGAGGTGTGGTGTGGGCAGTGCCATGGGAGGAGGATGCTGAGGGACAGCTGGGGCATATTTATAAAGCTCTGCTGTTCCCAGTGAGAGTGGGAGAGTGGGAAACAATTCCAGTGGAGGAAAACAGTTCCTCCCTGTGGAAGAAACATTTCCAAGTGCACTGTGGTGTTGTAATGGGAATTTCTTCTCCCCAGTGAGTGTTTTCTGTTTGTTTTTTTCTTTTCCCCAGGTCCAAGGCTTCTGACACTAAGGTATTGATAGAGGACCTAGCAAATGAAGCGAACACATGAGATGGCCACGCTCTCTTATTCCGCATCCTTTGTTTTCTCGTGCTGTTCCCCTCTTCCCCGAGTAACCTGATCTCTGGTACAGTTCCAGCTGAAAACAGGAGAAAACGCTGAACACGTTTTCCGAGCTCTTCCAGACCAGATCCTATGGACTCCAACAAGCTCACTGTGTTTCGTTTCTTTTCTTCTGGGTTAATTTTAATGTTCTATTTTAAAAACAACAAAAAAAAGAAATAAAATATTTTACTTTGTTTTGCCAATAAAGAGGACAGTTCAGGAAAGAAGGATTGTTTACAGTCTCAACAAGGACTTCCAAACCTGTCTGGATAACGAAGCATCATAGGGACTCCCTCATGGGACAGTGCCGAGGGCACACTCGGTTTCTGCTTGGCCCGGTTTTGACTGGTTGAAACCGGACTTAAGTTTTTAAATCTGATTTTTTTTTTTTTTGGTTTTGTGGTTTGGTTTTTTTTTTCCTTCATATCCAGCGCTGAGGCACTGGCTGCACTTGCAGGGAAAGTGCACTTAGACCAGTATCTTCATTCATGAAGCTACTTTTTAATTTGATGTAACTTTTCTTATAATTTTTTGGAAATATGATGTATCTGTTGCATATTAGTTTTCACATTATTTATGAAACTTAACAACCATATGAGAGTGATTTTGAGTCCTGTGCAATGAAGGTTGTAATGGTAAAACAAAGCCTGGAATGTAGATGAAGATCTCCAGGGTTGTGGGGTTACGCCCTGCAGGTACCCCTCTCGTGAGACAACTTGCACCTGTGTTTACCTTTCCTCTCTTTCTTTTCAATTTTATTTTAAACCAAAGCTTCTCTTTCTGTTTTTTTTTTTTTTTTTTTAGTTGCTGCTACTGCTTCTGGGCATGTCTTTTGTGCCGGTTCAAGACCAACTTTCCGTGCAGATGATTCTAAGGCCTTTTTGCAAGGAGAGTTGGGTCCTACCGACAGTGCAAAAGCTAGGCGAGCAAAGGCTTCAAGAATGTCATTTGCCAGATCAAAAAGTATTTTTCAAAGCCTTAATAATCCCTAGATGGCGTGAGGGCATCCCATACTGAGCAGGGAGCTTTCCTGGTGTTCTGCAGCCCAGGTGAGGAGGTGATGGTTCCCGAGGATGGCGGGGGGAGCTCAGCAGGAGTTCAGGATTGTGTGTTGGAGCGTGGAAAGGACTGCATTGTACCCACCTGATGGGGAAGGCAAAATTAAAAACAGGTCTCCCTGTGGCTTCTGGTTTGGCAAAAAGCCTCTGTTGGGTGCTATCCTGGGGCACTGCCCTGTGGCTTGGCTGTTCCTTGTGCCCCTTGCCTGGTCTCGCTAACCCGGTTTGGGAAGCACGATGCTATTAAGCAGACTTGGGTGAAGGGCAGATGTATTGCCGAGCAAACTGCGTTGGAACAGTGATGCTAACCCAACGGTCTCATTGGTCTCTCCTCCCATAGGAGAGGAAAGAGGGGGCCCTGCAGAATCCCACTGTCCTTCCCCCAGCGTGGCATGTGCTCCCGGCTCTCACAGCAGTGCTGCTGGGCGAGGGCAGCTGGACCTGGCCGAGGTCCCCAAGACTGCCACCGTCCCCTCTGCCTGGCTGGTGGGCAGCTGTGGTGCACAGCTGGCACCTTGAGGGCAGGGTGGAACTCCTCAAGTAGGATCCTCGCGCTGATGCTGTCTGACTTGCCTCTAGTTTGGGCGATGGGGTTGCAGGAATCCCTGCTCCGCTGCTGTTCGGTGGTCATTTTTTTTTTTTTTAGTTAGCTAATAGCATGGTTTTTCGCACACCTGGTACGTTGCATTTTCTCAGTTTGCCTGCTGTGCCTCTTGCTCAGAGGAACTGAAGAAGGAAACTTGGTTCTCTTAATTTAATTTGAAATGGATTAAAATTCTGTGGCGGTGTACCTATGCCAGGCTAAGGGCAACACTGCAAAACTGTACCTACCTACACTTCTGTGATGTGCTCTCAACTTATACAGAAACTGGGATGGACCCGCCAGGAGCTGCCTCTGCTCTGCCAGGGTGGTGGAGTAGCTGGTGCGTCCGTTGTCCTCGTCCTTGCAGCTCCTGCAGCATCGCTCTGCTCCGGCAGGAGGGCGGCTGGACCAGCAGGGCTTGTGCTCTTCTTCCTTTCCGTGCCCAGGAGCCTGTTTTCCCATATTTACCTCCCTTAGGTCTCTTGTTCTTAGTTAAACGGAGCGTACCTGTTCCTATGGAAGTGGAGTCTGAGATACAAAGCCCTCTTTAAAATATTTCTGTTTCCAAATTTGCATTGCAGCAGTTGTTGCCATGTCCAAACCTTGCGTAGGTGCTTCCAGTGAGCGCGGCGGGTGACGAGTGGAGCCATACGGGGTGTTCAGAGGAGGGCAACCCAAAATAACCCAGTGCTGCTCCTTAAGCAAGTGCTTCTTTACAAAAAGAAACAGAGTTTACTGGTAATTTAGAGAGAAGGAAAAATACAGAGACACAATTTGAATTGATGCCAGTCTGGCATCCTCAGCCGGGCTGGGGGGAGCAGGGCACGGCTGGGTGGTCTGTGCCCTGCCTGCTGCTGCACCGACAGCCTGCCAGGGAGGGTCAGACTGCACATAATTAAATTCTTATTCTGTAGTTTACTCAAATCCTTAAAAGAAGCAAGATTTCAGTCCGTCTGCTCTGCTCCCTGGCCTGCTTTTCCCTTCCCTTTTTCTCTGTCTTTGCTGGCAGGAGAAATAAGAAAAAGGGGAGGTGGCATGCTGCAGCTAGCAAGTGTTATCTCCTGAAATAAAACATCTTCCCTTTTGGCAGTGAAGATGCTCTCTCGGGGGAAAGCAGCCTGAATTCCCAGAGGCATGGCTTTTAAAGGCTCCCAGCTCCCCAGCGCTGCGTCCGCCTGTTCCCTCCCTCCTTCCCAGAGATTTCTGAGAAATCGGGCGTGCAGATTCCTCCCGAGAGCGAATGCTAAAGCCAGAATGGCCCTGTGTCTGCAAGAACATCTGGCCAATAAAGGCAGCCCTAATGAAGCCGAGCAGATGGTGAGAGCAAAGAGCCCGGTGGGTCCTCGTGAGCAGCCTGTGCAGCCCCAGGGCGTGAGCTTTTTGCTGATGGGCGCTTGGAAACACTCCTGGTGGGAGCACAGCGGGGTGGCAGTCCGGGAGGATGGAGAGCAGAGTTCAAAGGAGCTGGGCTGGTTTATCAAGCGCTTTAGATGTTGGGATGTAGCTGGATGGGAAATGGAAGCTGAGGCAGGTCTGTGGCGAAGCGGCACTGGGTTTTGAGTGCTGAGCTCTCCCTCTCCTTGCCATCCGGTGTGCTGGAACCTTGTCAGAGGTGGTGGCTGTGTGTGGCTCTGGGGATGGCGTGGGAGCGGCTTTTGTCTGGCTGAAACCCTTGCAGACAGTCCCAGCGAAGGGGAGGAGATGCCACAGTGTGGCCGGTGACTTTTGGAGATTGCCTTTAAACTCGCTTCCCCGTGCTGATTCCCTGCTGCTTTCCATCCTTCCTGCTCTTCCAGGGATTTCTAGGTTGCAGGGGTGTAGGATTTGCAGCATCCAGAGTTTATTTGCTAGCTGGAGTTCCCTGCGTGGCAGGTCCCTGCCCAGGGAAGGCAATACCGTATGCTGGGGCTGGTTTGGGCTTTACAGACTCGGCAAGCAGGAGTGGGAGCTGCTCCATCAACGGGAAATTATGCTGTCCCACCACATTTTAAAATAAACGCATTTGCCGTGCTCATGGCTGCACCCTGCGTGTATCACATGAGCTCCTACCTCTCCAATCCAGGCGTGTTCCCAACGTCGGCCGTTGCTCATCCTGCGCCTTTCCCTGCCCCGCTCTCGGCCCTTCCTGTTCTGTCGGTGTCTTTGCCGCTGCCGTTTGTCCGAAGCCAACGCCTTGAGTGGGGACAACCAGCAGCAGCCTTCCCCATGAAAATCTTGGGAAGGGGAAGTCTCTTGCAGAGCAGAGTTGGATCCGCTGTTCTCAATTTCCCAATAACTTCTTGTGCTGCTTGTTCTGCCACTTCGCCAGTGCTCAGCCACTGCAGCCGCGTGGGAGGCGGGGAGGGAGAGTGCGGTCCTGGCCCAGGAGATAGCAATCCCATGGGATTTTACTGCGGATCTTCCAAGGACCAAGGGAGAGACAGTGCAAAGCCTTCAAGTTTTGCCTGTGTTTTGATCACCCACATGACTTTGGCCTTATCCCGCAGGGGTGCTGCTGCGTACCGCTTGCGGCGACTCCGGCGTGCGCCCCAGGCTTTTGGGGGTTTGCGGCCCCGACGTCGGGCTGGGATGTGCCCGGGGATGGGGGCATGGCTCAGCTCCCATTGGGAACACAAAAGCTGTTTTCCTCGCACACTGTGTCCCAGCCACATGTCCTCCCTCCTCTCCTCCACTGTTCTGCTTTGCACTCGCAGGGTGAAGATGATCTTCTGCCTTAAGCATGTTTGGTGGTTTGGTTTGTTTTTTTTTTCATTTACATTTTCCTTCCAGAAGGCAATTGGATTGTTTTGTCTCCTTGGAAAAGAGGGGCTGGGGCTGCTGGGGGAAGAGTGGAAAATCCCTGTGGTGACTCTGCACAGTCACGGTTGGGCTCGGTGGCTGTCACCTCATCAAACCTTGCCTCCATTACATGATGCCATCCCAAATATTGCACCTTGGGACGAGCTCTCCACCCACCACCACCCAAATACTGCGCCTTGGGGCGAGCTCTCCACCCACCACCACCGTGGGGTTAAACTGGTGTTTCCACATCCCTTGGGGGCTTCAGCCTCTTTGGCAGCATCCTGGCTGCAAGAGAACTGCAGGTTTTGCAGGAGGGGAGAGGAAAGGGCTGGTGATGGTGGGTGTGCCCCCATGCTGATGCCCCAGCCCTGTTCCTGGTGGGAGTTGGAGGCAGCTCTGGCCCCGGCGCAGCCATGCTGCTGTGGGCGAGAGGCACCGACCCTGCCCAGGCAGACATCCCGTGGCCCGACAGTCCCTCAAGGTTTAGAAACCAAATCACAAACTCTTTGCTCCAGAGGAGAAATTGGGCAGCCTGGTAGAACTTGCGATGACCTCCCCATCCCATAGGTCCTGGCGAAGGATCGGCGTTTGGAAGGGGCTCGGGGTGGAAATGCCAAAGTTCCCCCCAGGCCCCGCTGCCGCCTTCCTCTCCCTTCCCCGCTGTGTTGGTCTAAATGATCTTTCTATGAAGCCCTGTAGATGTCAAAAGTAATTATGGAGTGTGATTAGTCCTCTGTGGGTGCTTTCTTTCTTTCCTCCTCCTTTCTCTTTTGCTATCCCCTTCTCCACTCTTCTTTTCTGGCTAAGTGGAAAAGGTGAGGACAAAGAATTGCCGCTTGCTTGGACTCATGATGTATCTGTGACTGCGCTATTAGCTGTCTCCTCTTTCCTCCCCAAATGGATATAATTTTTGAAGTGTGGAATACCCTTCTTGATAAGTAGGTTTTAAAAAAAAAAAAATCATAATAATGCACAATGTGATACTGTTTCATAGTTTCTAGGTGGTTGTATAAAGCAAAGTTACTGTGATTGTGTTTTTCAAAGGAAAAAGTGATTGGTTACGAAATCTGTCCTTTTTTCATTATTACAAGCTCTTTGTTTTCCAATGATCTGATGGCTCTTTTGTCCCCAGTCTGTGTGTCTTTCTTCCCACATCCTACCCCTGGTGCTGCATCCACCCACAAAGTACTTGCTTCTCCCAGTCTGTAGGAAGGCGCAGCCCTTGCACCCTCTACCACGGTACCGGTGGCCAGAGCCGGGGGACATCTGTGTCCCAGGAGAAGGCAGAGGTGCTTGGAGGAGGGAGATGTTACGGGTGGTGGGCAGGAGGGGCTCACGGGAAGGTGCCCAGGGTTCAAACCCAACACGCAGGGGGTGATGTAGAGGAGACCCCCCACCCACACTGGCTAAAGGCTCTTGGTCCTTCTGAGAGCCTTTGGTTGCCTCTCTCCGGGTTGTCTCTGGTCCAGGGTGTTGTCCTGCCTGCACAGTGGGTGACCAGAGGCTCAGCAGCCCAACCCTGGGTTGTCTGGGGTCTGCACTTTCATTTTCCTCTCTTAAATCTCTTCATCATCTCTTGTAATCAATCTTCCTCCAGAAGAGAGCCTTGCAATCACTCTAAGCCTGTTGCTGCTCCCACCAGCCGCTTCCCAGAGGTTTAATCCTGCCTGCGGCTCCCTGCCTGCACTGCCAGGCTGGTGCCAGGAGCCCGGTGCCCTTGCTTTAGCACCTCACCGGGCGGTTTGTCCCCAGCTCCATGGGGACAACATCTCCCAGGTATGTTTCACCCCCCCCAGCCCGGGCAGAGGAGCCGGGATCCATCTCCAGGATGGCGCGGAGGTAAGGATGGGTGCTGGCATCACCGGGGAGGTCAGACCCCGGGGC
>NW_010119856.1:0-317 GCF_000699245.1 Pterocles gutturalis | reverse complement strand
AGGAGGGTCCCTCTGCTGTGGGCTCTTCCACACAAACCTGCCAGTGGTCCCCTCCTGCCTGGGAGAAGATGCTCTGTCTGTCCCCCGTGGAGCAAGGAGTCATCCCCGCTGTGGCCAGCCCCGATGCTCAGCTCCGTGTTGGCCGTGACGGAGACCCCGGGGTCGTGGGGACGTTTTAAGAAGATAAAAATGGTTTCTTGCTGCTTGTGCTGGCGGAGGTCGGCGCGGCCAGAGCCGGGGGGATTAAAACAATTTCATAATCCCGGTGATTTCCTTTTGATGGGGATTATGAAACCAATCGCAAATATCAAAAGCCA
>NW_010119855.1:0-36635 GCF_000699245.1 Pterocles gutturalis | reverse complement strand
CCTTTTTTCCCTTTACCCCTTTAACTCTCACCCTTATCCTTAGGTGGGGGGGGAATTGCATGAGTGAGTGTGTGGTTTGGCCCCCAGCCAAGGGCTAACCCATCACACTTTGGTATATTTGATATTTTCAGAATGTAAAATGTCAAAACAAAACTTAAAATTTTACATTTCAATCATATGTCAGTTTTTTAAAGAACCTATTTTGATTCTCAGTCACTTCAATTTCTTAGCTGAAGAGAAGGCATTTCTAGGTTTCTGTTTCATGAAGTAATATTTTGGGTGTGGCGTATTTCTTCAAAGCTCTTACTTACAGACCTGATATATAGCAATTCAAGATTCTACTTCTGGGTTGTACTTTTTTATCTGTCAAAGAAGAGTTCAAAAACCTATGGCACATGAGCATTAACAACGCCTAAAGCTATACCTCCACTGACCTTTTTCAAATGCTAAAGAGAGTGACTCTTACCTTGTACCATTTTACGTATGGCTCTTCTAGATGGCTGTAGCATTTTGTCCCAGGACAAGTTATTGAATTCCCAGTGTCAGCAAGAAGGTATAGCATATTTGTGTCATAACCTGAACATTTTGCTGCCTTCTTTGTTTGAACTTCCAAAACAATTTTGAGACATGGGATTTTTTCCCTGAGTGATGCAGAAAAAAAAAGAAGTTAAACATTTAATACACAAAACTATTCTTGTATAGAAATGTAAGCCTTTTTCTCCACTACATACCATATCATACAGACGTACACTCCAGAAGCACTCTCCCTTACTGGTTTAAACCAAAGTGCGTTGCCTTGGAGAGCAGGATTAGAGCTTTCCTTGATAGCCTTCAGTGGCTCTTCATCCTTCTGATGCCAGAACCATTCCACCTTATGTTGTTTTAGAAGTGAGCTGTTATAAATATGGGTAGCATCTCTATCTGGTAAAGCACATTGTAAAACAAACACCTCATCGCTAATTGCACGATACCGTATTTGAGGTTCAACATGGGAACATCCTGAAAAGCAGAACAATAAGATAGCAGTAGCACCTGAAAGAACACACAATCATCATGTTTAAAACACATAATTAGGAATACTACAAAAATTACAACTTTACCTTTATTTGTGTTAAATAATTTTTTATGTGACCAGGTGCTGGGCTAATAGAGAATTGATTTCCTTAAACATGGAGTCTGCCAATGTTCTTGAAAGTTTATTCAAAGGTTTCCAAAGGCTTATTAGGCCTTTTTCAAAAGCCTAATGTGAAAATAGCTTAAGATTTTTAACAAAGTGAAGATTTTCACATGGGTGCTAACCTGTTATATCTCAACTCTGTAGAAAAGCAGATGCAGCTGCTCCAGCTCTCCTTACATTAATGGAGAAGGGACTAACATAAACCTGAAGAAGCACAGCCTGCCCACCACACTCCCTACTTAGGATAAGATTGACAAGCATTATTCTCTCTCTGCTTTCAAATCTTTCCCCTCTTCTGTTTCAGCTATTGTCACTAAAATTGAATAGGTTTTTTGGATTCTGAAAGCTGTGGTCACCCATCCTAACCCAGAATTCTCTAAAGACTGACTGACCTTGCTGTGTAGCCCCTCCTGCCAGTCAGGATGCGGTAACCCTTGAAAGTATGGCAAATTTTCTCTTCAGCAGAAGGGAGAGCATGAAATCTTCGGTTCCTCGCCTGCCCACCTGGGAGACTTTGCAGTTTCAGTTTCTTTCTGCGAACTGAATTGGATCAAGCTCCAGTGTGGGTGGAAACCTTTGATATACTGGTTTCACCCTGTCTTTCTCTTCCTTCTCCCCCCAACAGGCTTGGACCAGCTGTTGGACACTTCAAGGAGTCACAGAGGCAATTTGTTTGCTCCATTTGGTTCTCAGAAATTCTCCTTTACACTTGCGTTTTTCTTTTCATTAGGGAACTGAATTTTGAATCATATTTAGGATAAACTGTATTACCAATACATTAAAAGCTTACAGAAACAGCTGTTTGCTTGACACAAGCATGAAGAGGCGAAAGAAAAAATTATGAAGTCATGGTAAAATGTAGATCCGCTTTTCTCAGCTGTCAGAAAGCACCATGAACACCAAACCTCACTAAAGCAGAATCTTACCTGGCAAATTAATCTCTCTAACTTCTGCCCCACTGACAAACAATGCTAGGATCCAGCACAACACGAGCATGATTTTCTTTATCTGTTTTGCTTGATATTCTGAAACATTTTCCTTAAGAATCGTCTTGCTTTCTGTAGAAGAGGAAAACATTTTTTTTGTAAATAATACTCCAATAAGGTAAACAATTACATATTTTATTATGTAGCTCTACAAAACTTAGCAGAGAGCATTTCCTAGATATTGTGCTTTTTTAAAATGGGGTTTGCAGCACTATTCCTGCTTATGCTATTTCACACAAATGCAGGATAGAGGATATTCAATATCATGCAACAGTCTCTTCACAACTTGCATAGAGTTGATCACAGACGGATTTCCAAGTTATACCTGCAGCAATACAGAACTCCACATCTGGAGTAGAAATGCAGGTCTTTCAGCAGCTGTTGCTGTTAGAAGAAGAACCTGTCCTCTAAAATGAGATATAAGATACCAAACAACAAAATCAGCTTCTAGCTAATTACAACTATCAGCAACAGACTGAGGAAGGCATAACTGGCACTAAAATCCATGTATCTCTGTTATATCTTGAAGGCCAGGAGGCCCAGAGTGTGTCAACTGGATTTCTTTGGGATTAAACCAAATTTGAAGACATGCTGCAGCTGCAAATGCCATTGAGCCCATGGGACTGGAGTAGAACCATGCAGAAGTAAAACCTTCAAAGTATCTACTGTGTGGACACCAGGTCTTTGATTCTAATTCTTTCACCCAAGAGACATGCTCCTATTGGGCTTTATTACCAGCTAAAATGGACATACCCTAAGACGTACCCTAGGGTCAGCAGAACAACCTAAAAACCCCTTCTTCTCCTCCATGACTTACCTGCGTGTGCAGCATCAGGTCCCTACTTTTGCACCACAGTGCTGTGGTGCTCTGCTTGAATGACCCTAGCAGAGAACAGGGGAATAGCCACACCGTCATACAATGTCAGCTCTGTGGAGTGCCTCCTGTGAGCCGAGATGGGGAACACCCGGGGGATTTGGGAGCAGATGCACAAAGCACTCAGCTGCACGCAGACCCCTATATTACAGCATCCTGCCCAAGGTGAAACCCCAAACCCTATTGTACACGGTGTTTTGCCTCTCCTACTAAGAGGTTTGATCTGTGTCCTGCAGCCTTCTCAGCCACAGGGCTAGAGGGAAGGCAGGCTGTCAAGCATGCATATTCAACAGCCATGGCTTAATTTGGGTATTTAGTAAGAACATATCCGACACCTGTGGTTGACATATCGAGAATGCCTGAATCAGTATCTCGGTGAGTAAAGCCCATGGCTTTTCTGATGTTCACGTTGTCCAACTGAGACCTCAAGGAGATTTTTCTTTGCTCCTTTGGCCACAGAGTGACTCTGCATTTGTACAGCTGCCAGTGAGGCACTGAGTCAGCCCAAGGGAAAAAAAAGAAAAGGTCAGGCAAAGGTTAGTCCCTTGTCTGTTGGCATCTCATGCAAATCAGGCACAACTTATACAAGCGGGCAGCAAGAAAGCATCCAGTGCACACTGGACTTGCAAGAAAGGTGAAGAGAACTCCTACTCTGCACTTTTTCAGGCAGCTATTCTGTGTAGAAAGGAGCACTTTAGTCACCATTCTCTTCAGCATGTTTCTATTCCTTGCAAGTGAATGGAACGATCTATTTTTACGCTCAGAAGTCACACAGAGTAGGTTAACGAATGCATTTGTCTTAACCCATCCTGACACTTTGTTACAGGTTGGCTGCTGCAAACTGTCAGTGCCCCATACGTCTTTTAAAATCACCCTGAAACTCCAAGCCAACACATAGGTTTGAATAAAGAAACGGTTTCCTAATATCAGTGGGCAAAAACCCTCCTAAACTTTGAGAAGCCTGTCTTATCCGCTGCAAAGGATCAATGGATCCTGACTCTTTGAATCTAGGTTTATGACAACTGCAAAGACCTCTCTCAAGGCATTCATTAGGGCTGCATCTCTAGCTCTATTAATACTGTATAAAACAAAGGATGATGTTTTGAGGTATGTCACCCAACAGCCCACGTGGCAAAGGCATAATGGTGCCAGTAGCAAACAGGACCCAAGGGCCCTGTGTGTGCTTCTGCACTGCAGTCCCTTGAGTGAGTGAGCTGATGTAATGCGTCACTGTTGTTAAAAGGGGAAGGCCTCATCTACTTCTCTGTCCTCCCCACTCCTCTCTCCCTTGATCCCAGGTGAATGGTCCAGCTCCTCTCCTGTGACAGCTCTGGTCCTTTCTGGTGACCCATTCAATCTGTTAAGCCATCAGAAGCTACCTAAGGAGTGCCTGACCTGCCACAAGATAAGCAGTGGAAGCATTTACTTCCCAGCTGCCCATTTGTCTGTAATCAGGGACACGCAGGCCACATCAAGTAATCATTCACAAAGCATTTAATAATGCCAGTGATGTATAATCTCTCTGCTCTCCAGTTTACTGCTGTGCTAACAATGCTCTCTTCAAGCTCAAAAGGTCACTATGAATGGAGAAGTGTGAAAGGGAGGGTTAACTAATGAATGTTATAGCTTTGGTTAGCAATCGGTATAATCTGCTGTTGTTTGTTGATAGACATGGGAAAATACACCACTGCCTTTTTTTTTTTTTTTTTTTTTTTTTTTTTGCTAACTGATAACACTTTTATTAGAGCGCCTTGGAAACTTTGCAGTTTTATAGTGCTTAAAAAGTAAGGTAGTGTGTGAAATTAAGAAGTGTCATCTTGCGAGTGTGCTTGGCAGGAAGAGAGGAATTAATAGCAGAAGCAGAGAGCAATTACCACAGGAGGGGGGTACTTGAAACAGGATAATCTTAAACTGACCATTCAGGACTATTTCCACTGCAGGTGGACTCAGGGTGATTGACTCAATATATTTAGTGACTCATTTTATCTTAGTATCTGCCATAAAAAGCACTCTACTCTGGGCAACATATCAAGAGTCTCCCCACCTTCTCCTGCCACGTACACACCTATATTATCATATCCTTAGCCTAAGGATTTAGGATGCCATTTAATTGGCAAGTGACTTATAGACAAAGGAAACTAATGTGGTCTTAACATAATTTCCTGTGGTAAAAAACGTAAGAGAGAAGAATAAGAACTGTATTATCTGAACAGTATTACTGTCTGTGTTTCAACTCCTAAAGGACTGTGACAAGAAAACAGTAAATCTTTATTTCATAGCATTTTGTGTGTATTTACATAAAATATAAGCAAAAGAAATCAAAATAAATTTCCTGAGAGCTGCACTGAGTTTCATGATATCTCTGAAGTCTAGTAAAGAGTGGCATGCCACAATCTTACAATCTACTATTCTGATTCTGATTAAAATCACTTCAGCGTCAGAGCTATCAGCTCCTGTGTCTTGTATTGGAAAGGCAAACATCATCTGATTCTAGGAGTATGATTAGTGATAATCACACAGGAGAAGAAAAAAGCTTCATTATACCTATTGAGCGAAAAAAAAAAGCAATCTAATGAAACTACTTACTAAGACACTACTGTTTTGTCTGACCAAGCAATTAAAAACAATTTACTTTAGAATGCACATTCAAAGACAATAAAACCAACTCACCTGTCAAGCAGATGGGGTAGGGAGTGCTAAAATCTGAAGCTAAAAGCTATAGTTAAAAAGAAATAATTATCTGAAAAATCTTACCTGTACATCCTACACTACATGATAAGAATTGTGGTTAGTTCTCGCTGTGCACTGTGTTGAGTCTGTTTCCTTTACAGGAATTTCCTCTACCTCATTTTCATCATCCCTTCCTTTCTCAGTTTAGTTGTGTTAGGTTCAAAATTTCCAGGTCATTTTCTTGTAAAAAGAACATGGGGAAAAACTTTGCCTCTAGTAAAAGATCAAAGCCTTCCAGGTTCTAAAATTTTCTATTTGCATTACGTGCAAAAATGTGTTGGGCTTTTTAGTTTGCTTCATTTAAGAGGGAGAATAAAAACTTGTTTCTTTTTTTGCTTAAATGCTGCTACTAGGTGGTTCCAAAAAGTGTGTAATATCTGAAATCTACAAGAGACCCACACTTCTGCCCAATACTGAAAAATATGCACTATAAGAGCCGAGTTCTCCTTACCCTTAGTCTCCTCAGCTACCTGCCACACCCGCTGCAAGTGCGCACTATAAGAGGGCTGTGACAGACTATTACTTTCTGTTTCCTCCCAGTTAAGCCTTGTGGGCTACCCAAACACAGCTTTGGCAGAAAGAGAAAAGAGAAGCCCTAATGAATCTGAGCTGTTTATGACTTGTCCCTTCGACCTGCTAGGCAGGCGGAGCACTTCAGCATATACAGTCCCACATGGTCCAGCCCCTCTTCCAGACTTCCTGCATGGATGTGAAACCTGAAAAGACAGGCTGCACAGTGACTCAAACTACATAAAAGCATCTGAGAGCACCTTGTCATCAATTCAGACCTCAGTTCTCCCTACTTCAGTAGAGGTTGCGTAAATATTTAGGTCCATCACTTTGCACCAGACTTATTTCAAGAACAGTAGGACTTATCATAGAATTATAGAATCATTAAGGTTAGAAAAGACCTCAAGGATCATCAAGTCCATCCGTCAACCCACACCCAACCCAACCCAACTTGTTTCTTCTTTTCTTGGGTGAATTGGACTCTTTACTGCAGATTGGGTCAATTGCTCTCTTTCTACAACAAGAAGCTAAAAAAGGCTTTTTACAGTGTAACAAGGGATTTCAATGTTATATACACATTCCTTTATGCAATGGCCAGTATTAATGATTCTGCTGGATTCTGAGCATTTGGAGATACAGGATTTGTATTGTCAGCTTCCAGCATGTATTCAACTCCCCGCTCTTTCCAGAACAGAGCCCACTGATGATCAAGCTTGGCGATTGTCTCCTAAAATATTTTCAGTGTTTTGCCCCAATACAACATATATATTTTGTTTATAAGTTACAAAAGGCTCCAATGTATCTCTGTAGATTTCACTATAAAGAATTAAGGTTTTTAAAGGTGTCCTTTCTGACTAGGAAAAAAAGTATTTGACTTTCTTCTTCCCCTGAAGAAATTTCAGAGTGCAACACAGATAAGGTCGAGCCCATGCTGCTTTCAAGCCATTGGTCAGACTATCAGAAAGAGAAGATGGTTCTTTCCAAAAAAATGCATCTTACAGACACAAAAACATCCTTCCTTCATTTTAAGTATCAATTGTCATACTCTCCAAGTAATATGTTTATTACTCTCAAAAAATTAAGTAGAGCAGTCCAACTGTTAGAGCAGATCTTAGAAATGCAATAGAAGCACCAGTCCCATAGAGTTTTGAAAGCCGTGGTGCCAGGAGACTGAGTTCTATGTCATACTGGTTACTACACTGGATGAAAACCTTGTCAAATAGTACCAAATGTTTGGCTGAGCCTCTGCTCCAATGCACCCCTTCCTCTTTTGTAAAAGGGATGTATATGCTAAAAAAGCAGCCTCACACACCTGTACTTCCCAGGTTCATGTTTATCCTTTGCTGCTACAGCAAGTTAAAAAAGGAGAGGGTAAAGGACTACTCCAGAACAACCCCCCCGGTTCCTCTCTCTCCTCCTTCTCTTCCCCCTCAATCACTTACCCTCCCACTCACACATTTAGCATCTTTTATGCTATAGCTCCAGGAAATTGTGCCTCCCCACCCCTATGGAAAGTCAAGGTGGGGGTCCATATCTTACCTTGTCCATCTCACTTTTGCTGAAGCATTTTGCCAGCCAAGAAGCAAGGGGAAAATTGCACTATCGCAGTGTGTACACAGTGTAATCTTATAGTGATGGCAAGATTATGTCTCTTTAGTATTCTGGTACTGTTCTGGCTTGACAGTTTTGCACAACACCTCCTCCTCTGCCCAGATATGGTTAACACCAAGTGGGTAAGAAATTTTCCACTCCGATTATCTTCTACACTAAGTCAGTGGTGTTGGTTCCGCTGTCACAGGAGGTGTCTGAACAATAGCTAAACATGAACCTCTGTCCACTTTGTACTAGCTTATACAGTCAGTGAAATGGCATACACTCAAGGGCAGCTTATGGAGCAGTGGAGTAACTCACCTATTACTCCTCTGTGAAATAAGGGAAGCTGAAGTTATTCAGTACAAATTTACTGCACTTCAGTGCAAGGTGCCTTGGGTATCAGGGTGTAATATGGTTAGTGCCTCAGAAGGGCTTTGGATGTACTAATAACTGGATAGATCATTTGTCGACAGAGAAAGAGCAAAGCAGATAACTCACAACTCAGGCCTCTAAAATATTTTCACTCTCACAATCTCTAGTGGTCAATTAGGAAAGATTGCCTAGCACCTCAAATTCCATGGCAATTCCTTCTTGCCTTCCTTGGTAGTCAAGCCTGTTTACTGCAAGCCAAGAAACATAAAACTGACAAGGATGACCGTTGTTGTATTACGGGTTTTCTTTCAGAAACTTGCTGTGCTCTAGAACAAAAGTAGGTCAGAAACGTTTCTCCTTTACTCCCATAGGAGACCTTACTCTTCCAATGGCTTTAATGCCCATCATGAAATTCTTCATGGCCACATGCCCTTGTGTGAATACTGTTCCTTAGCTTGAACAGCTCTTCTTCTTTCTAGTGCTTTTTATTTTCCTGTATGCATTTGTTGACAATGCTCCTATTCCTGTCTCGGTTCATTTTCCCAGCCTAAACAGTTTAAACTCTTCTAGGATCCCTTCACATGATTCTCCTGGTGATCCTCATGGCTCCGCCTTGCAGGTCCTAAGGTCTCACTTCCCTGGCAGCACTTAACTGGTATTTGCAGTGTATTGTCTGACTTTCCTTCATTATGCTGGCAGCTGGCAACAATCCTAAGGCTCTCGCAAGTTTTAATTTCCAGAGTATGAGTTCCTTCCTTGTAACTGAATTTTTGCTGCTAGTACCCAAAGGCAGTACCTTCCTTAAGTACTACATAAATAAATATGTTTAATGTATTACATATTAAGCCACTATACACACATTGGAACATTGCTATCACAGCTGAGCTGAATTTTTAGGCTCAAGTCTCCAACTGAATGCCTGAATTCAGAAATGAGGTGCACTTCATAATCAAATCCCTCAAGAGATCTCTTTGCTAGGGGTATTCAAATTATTCCTAGTGTGTACTGACAGCACTTCACAAACAGACACAGTAACTTCTGAATTTGCCTAATTGTCTCTAAAAAAGTCAGATCCATACAGCATTATGAATAGTTTTGGAACCTCTTATGGAACAGCATTCCTTCACCATAGTCAAAAAACCTCAAATACTACTTTCCTGCAATGCATAGTAAATAGTTTTGTAACCACATATTGAAATGAAGTCTCCAACACACGACTGAAATTTGCTTGACTATTGTAATTGTCAAAAAACAAAACAAAACAAAAAAAAAAGAGCAATAAGCCATGAATCTATTTTGTTATCTTTCAGAAATACCTTAAGCCAGAGATGTACTGAAGTCTATTTTTTTTCACTTGGTAGAGTTAATAAGCAACAAATATATTACACTGGACTGTGGTATATCTTGCTGATGTACATACTATATCCACCAATAAAGGCCAGATGGAAGATCAAACAACACAATGTAAGAGAAAAATCATAGAATCATAGAACAGTTAGTGTTGGAAAGGATCTTAAAGATCATTGAGTTCCAACCTCCCTGCCATGGGCAGGGACACCTCCCACTAGACCAGGTTGCTCAAAGCCTCATCCAGCCTGGCCTTGAACACCTCCAGGGATGGGGCATCCACAGCTTCTCTGGGCAACCTGCTCCAGTGCCTCACCACCCTCACAGTGAAAAATTTCTTCTTAATATTTGATCTGAATCTACCCTCTTTCAGCTTATAACCGTTACCCCTTGTCCTCTCACTACACTCCCTGATAAAGAGTCCCTCCCCATCTCTCCTGTAGCCCCCTTTAGGTACTGGAAGGCTGCTATTAGGTCTCCTCGGAGCCTTCTTTTCTCCAGGCTGAAGAACCCAAATTTTCTCAGCCTGTCCTCATAGGGAAGGTGCTCCAGCCCTCTGACCAATTTCATGGCTCTCCTCTGGACTCTCTCCAACAGGTCCAGGTAATCCTGTGCTGAGTTGTTTATATATTTAGCTGACAATGAAACTGAAAAATGAGACTATTGTGGTCTATCTGCAGCTGCTTTTGCTGAAGTTCAGGAAATTTGGATTGTTGAACCACAGGAAGCTGTCACAAGTTGATCAAAACTGGAATAGATTCTTGTGGAGCCTTTTTTCCATTTTGTATTTTACGTAACTTGTGGCTATTGTGGAAAACTTGGTAATGTCTGTTTCACTCAGGCACTTCATGTAATTATAGCTACTAAATCAGAAAACTATTTCCCAAAAATGTAATCGCATTTTCTTTTTCAAAACATTTAATACTTTTCAACTACATCACAGGCATCTCACTAGGAAAGGCAACATTTCAAACATTTTATTAAATATATACAGGATTTAATGATGTAAAAGTTGCCTCTTCGGTGCAAGCCAGATCATAGTCATCTCTAAAAAGAGACACTTTTTTTTTTTCACTTTATTTGAGAGATCAAGATAGAAAAGGACAACTCAAATATACAGCCACAGTTCTGAAGAAGCCTTCCAGGCCAGACTCACACGTCTATCTTCAGGCCTGCTAATCTTTATTTTCTTTCCAGTTTTTAATAATCTTTAATGATCTGAGGCATCAATCTATTGGTTTCTGAATGTGACACATAGAATTCTGGACAATCTTGCACAAGTCAACTGCATATTTCCCTTAGGTCTGACATGTCCAGCAAACACTAACCTTCTGCACACACAGCAGTCGTGTGCCCATGGTGCATCCCTGTTGGAGCTCTCCTCTTCGTGCTGACTGCAAGTTATGTTTAACTTCTAGTTTGCTAAACATGCTACCAACAGCTTGCTTCTGCATGTATCTTCAGTTGCTCTGCAACATAACCAACAAATCTTACAGTTCCCTCTGTCTTCCAGCCCTTGTGTAAATCTCCTGCTTTCTTTACAATCTGGAGAGTGTTGGAAGAGGTAGGATTTGTCTTTAAGCTTGGACATGGAGTGCCACAGCTGCTTGCAGGGGCATTTACTCCTGTTTCACAAGTTCTACCCCTTCTTGTATCTCTGAAAAGAATGCAGATGGTAATGGAGGAACAGAAGTCCTTATAGTAGGAAGAAATTATGGATATGGAACTAGACATGCTGTCCATGTGGAGGGACCCCTTCAGTCAAAGAGCCTCTCCAGAACTGGTGCAGACACTGAAGGTGGACAGACAGGACAGGGCACATGGACAACTATGATTCACAAACCACCCACATTTCCAGGCCCTTATATGGTACTACACTATACTGATCCTATATGCAATAGTCCCAACTCTTCCCAACACGTATGTTCAAATTATCAATAGACAAGAAGACTTCTTTGATACTCTTTTTCTTCCAGCCTGCATTGTGTGTGGTAGAAAGTAAGCAACCAGGAACACTAAGAAAATGCAGACACAGACTGTGCTCTCACAGTCAATACTGTGTTGTGTACATGCAAGAAAGAGAAGAATCTTCAAGGCTGGTGACTTACAACAGCTGTCTCACTGATCCCATCTGCATCGCCTTCTAGGAAACTACATATTCCAATTGCTTGCATTTGGCTTTGTTTAAATTCTACTGTACAAATAAGATATTTATTGCTTCTGGAGAGCAGGCCTAGCTACACTCTTGCTTTTTGTTGCATTTTTTCTTCTTACTGTAAGTTTGATTTTTGACATTGCTGTCTAACTGCAGCAAAAATGGAAGCCACAGATGTGGAGAGGGGGAAATACAGTTTTATTAAGTGCAAAATTGGAACAAAAAATGCAATATAAATCACCGAAGTGACCCATTACCTCAAACTATTATGTGAATTCACTTATAAATTGACATATATATGATCAGGCAAATCAACACAACTACAGTCCATAAAGTCATATTAGCAGCTCCTTTTCTCTAGGGACTGGCAAAGAGAAAGCAGGCAAGCCCTGATTAATGTCAGTAATTCAGGATATCAGAGCAAAAAGAACAACATCTGGTGTTAATATGAGTATGTATATCCTTAATTTTCCTTGTCTCCCTTTACCACTGCATGGGCAGTGAGGATCAGCTACAGAGATTAAATAACTGTCATGAAAACATTCTGTGCAAAAATACTTGCTCTTTTACAGATATTGAGTAGTTCATTGTACTGAGTCTGAATGTCTGCTTTGCTGGCATTCAAACAACTTTGGAGTTAATGCCACGTAACTTTCAACCTTCCTTATGTATAGTCTTCTGTTATTCTGTAAAACCTCAGTGCAGTCAAATTCTGTATGATCTCACAGTCTTCAAGGTACAGCTTGATGAGGTATAGCAGGTATATGCCATCAGATCATCTCTCCAAACTGAGATGAGGGGACGTTCATAGCAAATTTAATCCCAGTTTATAGTATCTGATTCTCATAGAGGGTAGGCTCAGACTAGAGCTTTTAACGAACCATGTGTACTACTTGTATTCACATGTGTAGTATAACATGTTTGACGCTTTATGATGTTAGGCAATACATTGATGACAGCATATGAAAACCTATGTGGTTGAGGAGCAAGTTTAACACCTCAGTTAAGTACCAGGAGAGTTACTAGCTTTTCTGTCATCTATTTGGCCAAGAAATTGATGTGTCCAGTATGTCCAATGGCATTTCTGAAGTAGAGACAATCATTAGTTCTGCAGGAGAAGTTAAAACTGATCTGTGATTATAAATCATAGGAAACACTAGTAGAGAGGAACTGAACCTTGGGAAAGATTTGGAAATGTAAAGACACACGTATCTACTGAGCATGAATCCTCTTCAGTAAAACCTGAAGCCAGAGAATGGCTTTTGCCTGAGTACCATGTTTCAATAGCTCTTTAGATGCCTGACAGAAAGAGGGAGACCTCTTGGAGTAGATCTGAAGGACACGACAGATGTATGCCTTATTCCTTAGTTCCTTTTCATCTGCATGTTAACCTGGCGACTGCGTTGTCTCCATTTTGTAAATCCACATTTAGCCTTTACTTTTATCTGAGCATCTGTGAGAAACCATGCTTCATCACAGGATATTTGACAAACAACAATACATTTCATTCTCATAAATCTTGAGACATTGCCATGACACCCAGCATTCCAGCTGTGTTCTAAGTGCACTGGGAAGGTAGCAGAGCTCCTCCACTACAGCTGCATGAATCGAGTGTCAGTGTCAAAGAGATGTCTCCTCACAACTAGCATTAGTTGAATGTAAGACAGTGATGAGAGTGGGGTGAGCCTTGATGGTCTCCTAGAAAGCTAACAGATCTTCTAAAATGATCCATTGATTTCTCCACATTGGTACTCGGAGGAAATATGCTTCCATTTTATCCAGGAATTTATGTCAGATTGGTATCTTCTGCCAGGCAGCTAATAATAAAGGAAGATTACCATGGTTTTGAACAGCATTACTGAGTTTGTTTTAAAAGATAATACTAAGTACGAGTGTTCCAAAGGGCTAGGAGTACATGTACATACAGAAGATCTTATTTTCACATAAATCATCTACATTCCTCAGATTAAGGCGGCTCAGGGTATAACATAGATATCAGTGTCCCTGAACAAAATACTACTATCTTTATACCATTCCCCTCTTCTCCTTGACAAACTGACTATTTACAGTATTCTCAGTGAAATAGGAGGATGGAAACAGTCTTTACCATTCCTCCAAATCACTCCTACTTGGCTTGTCTAGACTATGCACAACTCAGTAGTGAATACTGTTAGCCCAACCAAAACTACCCTACTCTTTCTAACCGCCCTTTTCTCTGTTTTAATTTGATTTTTCTGCTTGACATTGCCCAAAGCCCGCATGCCAAGCTATTTAGGGCAGGAGCTGTTTGGTTCTACTCTCAAGCTGAATCCTTGGGAATAATGAAATACAAAACCAAGAGCACCTAAATGATAATACTTTGGAAATACTGGTATATTTATTGAGGGGCCTCAAAAAGCATGCAAGTATAACTAATATCATTCTACATTACTGGAAAATGTGAAATCAAAATGTTTTGCGTTGTGCTTCATGCTGCATGGTAAGTCTTAAGCAGAACAAAATTTCTGCTTCTTGTGCAGATTGCTGAAGAAACTCTCTCAGGGATGGCATTTAGGTTAGCATTTGGGTTAACATCATCCTAGCCACTGTAACAATTTCTACATTCTTCTCAGATCTGAGACTTGGCCCCTAATGGGGACTGTCTTCCCAAAGTAAGTCTGCAGTTTGTGTTTTCTATTAGTTATCAAAATGCAGTTTTTTTGCAGCATCTTCTGTCTCCAGACCTCTTATATGACTGCACTAAAATCACAGCTTTCAGTCTGTGGTTGAGCCCCTTCTGAGCCTAGGTCAAGATTATTATTATTATTATAGTGCCCTTTGGTGTTTATCTTGGTAGGTTTCGCTGGCATCAGGTACCGAAGGTTCTTCCAAAATCTGGAATTCACAGGAAGAGATTTATCCTTTTTCCACTTCACAACCCTCCTTGATGGTAAAAGAGACAGTGATTCTGGCAAGAAGTTGTAGTCACTTATAGGCATATATTCAATTAATATGATCTTAGCTTTTCTTTCAACTAGGGCTTTATGCAGTCCACTCTCAAGTTCATATATGGCTCTGTCAGAAATGTAGTTCTGGCTCAGTATAATGATTAATCTTCGGCTTTTGTCAATGAATGAATGGATATCATCAACAACCGCTGCAAATTGAAGATAAATGTGTTATTAAACTAAATTGAAAGGATAGGCACTGAATCAACTTATCCTTTAACAACCACACATGTATCCAAAAAAGCTCTGCTTATAAAGTGACAGCATGTAAGCTTCCTGTCCCTGTGAAGAGATTGATATGCATTACAGATTAAGAGTCTGCAAAAATGAGCTCAGGTACAGCCAAAGCTTGATCTCTGGAGCAGACATAAACCTACATACAATCTCCAGCTGCTCTAGACAGCTGTCTGTCAGTAGTCACATGGATAGAAGGTGACAGGAAAATTTATTTTTCCTCCAACCAGACATTTCTTTGCTCTTTCATAATAGATAGCACTGGAGTGATTCCACAGATTCCTCTCTCCACATATTCAGTAACCCTCAGGTTACTCCTTCCTTTATGACACCAAATACCCAAATCTATTGCCAGTAATCCAAGGCTGAGAAGCCTAACATGTGATGACAGAATGAGTTCCAACTGTGTTTTATACCCATGACTTTTGTCATGACGAGTGATGCATGAAATCAAATGGTGATACCCTTCAAACACCAATGCACCAAGTTGAATTCTCATGCACAACTTCCTGTGCTTGCTTCAGCACCATGGTACAAGATCTACAGAGACCAGAGATCTTGAAAACATGCCTTATAGGGAAAGGCAAAGCAAACTGCAGGAATAACCTAAAGAACAGAAAACTGAGAGGAGAAGGCAGTTGACAAGGGTATTACAACACACCAAAGTCTCCTGTAAATAGAAGGAAACACTCTGTTTCCAATGGATCATAGAATAGAATAATTGAATCATTAAGGTTGGAAAAGACCTCAAGGATCATCAAGTCCAACCATCAACCCACACCACCTAACTCCCTAAACCATGTCCCTAAGCACCACATCTACACGTTTCTTGAACACCTCCAGGGATGGTGTCTCCACCACTTCCCTGGGCAGCCTGTTCCAATGCCTGATCACTCTTTCAGTGAAGAAATTTTTCCTAATATCCATCCTAAACCTTCCCTGGTGTAACTTGAGGCCGTTTCCTCTTGTCCTATCACTTGTTACTTTAGAGAAGAGGCCAGCACCCACCTCACTACAACCTCCTTTCAGGTAGTTGTGGAGAGTGATTAGGTCTCCTCTCAGCCTCCTCTTCTCTAGACTAAACAACCCCAGCTGCCTCAGATGCTCCTCATAAGACCTGTGCTCCAGACCCTTCACCAGCTTCTTTGCCCTTCTCTGGACCTGCTCCAGCACCTCAATGTCCTTCTTGTGGTGAGGGGCCCAAAACTGAACACAGTATTCAAGGTGCGGCCTCACCAGTGCGGAGTACAGGAGCACAATCACTTCCTTAGTGCTGCTGGCCACACTATTTCTGAAGCAGGCCAGGATGCCATTGGCCTTGGCCACTTGGGCACACTGCTGGCTCATGTTCAGCTGGCAAACCAGAGAAAAGGAAATAAGCTAAAACTATTGAAAGAATCATACTGAACACTTCAGAAAGCCTTTCTAATACTTAAGGAGAGAGAATAACTGTGGAAAAAATAATGTCTTGGGAGAGCTGTGATACCTCTCTTTGGAAAATATGTCAGGAATGGATATGAGGAGACAAGATCCTGCCTTGTGAAGGAGGCTGACTGACTTTACTGTTCTGTGTTTTTAACAATTAAATCCTATTTCTCCACTAGATCTTTGGACTAAATGGAATCCCCCAGTATCTTTTTTCCAAGCATCTGCAAAAAAATATCTATCCATAAGCCACTTAGAGAAACAAAATTCCAAGTTCTCATCTCTATTTTCTTATGGCACCCATTATATTAACAAAATGGTTTTAACCACTGTACTGAAGATACAGGAAACATGCAAATTAGCTGAGAATAACTAGTACAAAAGACACCAGCTGCTCTGTGCAATAAATGTGAGTTCATTCTTATGCGCCTGCTGTCAGCAAGAACGGAACAAGAGCACTATTACTGTGAAACATCTGACATCTTCTGTGTTCTCACCTTAACCTTCTCGATGCTAGATTTTTTAATCTGTTCATCTTGGTTCTGTGTAATTAAAGATATGGGGGGGAAGGTGTATATGAATTCATAAATATATCTAAAACTATGTAAAATGTATGCATGTGAACTTTGCATGCAATAGTCTAGATTAAATTTAAAATGTAGCATTTCAATGCATATGTGACAGAATTCCTTCTAGTTAGAGACTTTTACCTTTGTGTGAAAATGATGTACCTATTTAATGACAAGAATATTCAATATACTTACCTCCTCCAGGGGATACATCCCTCTCAAATATACATAACTTGTATCCAAAGTTTTCCTCTAATATCATGGGTAATACCTTCAAAGCAAACTCTCTCTCTTCTTCGGCAGAAGAAACGCAGTCTTTCAGGTAAGACACAAATGCATCATATTCTTTTCCATCTGGAAAGAAATGAGCAGGTGTTCTCTTGTTAGCAACCATGAGAAATAAAGTATCTGATCCACCATTCTGGTTTTCAAAGTTATTGTCTCAGTAGAAAACCTTCTAGAAATTCTTGCTCTTTCCTACCCTGAACAGTCTTCAAACAAACAAACAAACAAACAAAAATCTGGAATCAAATTAAATTTGAAACAAAAGTCTCTGATTGCATTTAGCCAATATTTGAAAATAACATAACCTTTCTATATTAAGGTGTTCTTTTAAAAAAAATCAGATTAATTTAACCAGTTAATGTCACATCTGTGATGATCAAGAAAATGGAGGGAAGCAAAAAATGTGTCTGTGACCCGATCAGAATGCTATTTAAGTGATATTGCAGATTTCTACATTTATTTTACTCTTTGTCTAAGACTATCAAGTAGTTCTATAGAATGGATACTGGCAAAAGAGAATAAACCAATTTATTATTTTAGTTATAAGAGTATACCATGTCTGGTTGTGCTTTGGGCAGTAATTATAAACACCAAGACCAATTCAGAGGCCAGGTCTACCACATTGAGTACTAGCTAATTGAACCTTGCCACAGAACAACTATCTGGGGGTTGAAACTAGATGATCTTTAAGGTCCCTTCCAACTCAAACCATTCTATGATTCTATGATTCTGTGATATAGAGGCACATATGGCTTTGCAACTTAAACTGTACTTCTTTGCTTCCCTTTCTGGATATTTTACTACCTGTAGTTCATAAGAGACAGCACAAACTAAAGCCCACAAAACCCTACACATGCAAGAGCTCTAAGAGTAGGAAATCCATTGCCTAGTATCAGACAGTCAGTTCCTCCAGGGTGGCCTAGTCCAGGTTCTCGGAGAGCCTCCTTGTAAGTCAGCGTATGCAGTGATAGCTAACATCAACAGATAGATAAGTAATGTTGGCAGGCATAAACACATTATTGAGAAATCTCCAACCACTGTAGTTTATTCAAGCCATATTCAAGCTGATTGAGAGACTAAGGAGGGATAAGAAAATTAGGTATATACAGCAAGTTTTTTCACCACAATTTTCAGAAAAACTATACCCAGAATTGGGTAACTGTCAGACTTACTCCTTAAGTCAAGGTCACAGTGATGCTGCCTGGTAAGATACTGGTAGTGTGCTCTCCTTAAGCACATTTAGTGACAAACCTATAAACGTCACAATGGCCTCTACAGTCAAGGAAGCATTTTAACCTTCACCTCACTGAAGGGCATCAGTGTGATGAAAACAAATTTCTGTCTGACAACTCCAGAGTGTTCATCCTCTTTACAGACATATAAGTGTAAACTTCTCCACCTTCATCAACTTTTATGATGAAGAATATGGCAGAACAGAGCACATCTGAACAGCATCTAGCCATGTCCCTTCCACTACCTGCTTCACATGCAGCTTCTTCACTGTGTTTATCTGCTTGTTACTGCCCCAGGCGTATAACAAACTCACTTTAGCACCTGACCATCAAGCTCTCTTTTACATATTCTTTGCTGTTTCTATTCACAAAACTCCTGGATTTATTTTGTCTCTTCCTCAAAGATTGTTGTTTTATAGAATCTACCAGAAACAATTTTTTTAATCAGTACACTTATTTCAATGTCAGTATTATCCAAGTCATACCTCCAACAGTGTCATCACTTCTGCATATGTTCCTGTAAAACAGAACTAAGTCAACTCTAAACAGCACACAGACAAACACTGCAGCTACAGCAACACATGGAAACAGTACAGCAAGGACCATTCCAGTTGTAAATATGTGCACAGGCAGATCTCGGATGTTCCCTGTAAAACAGAAAACCAGGAAATTATAGGCTTAACAAAGAGTATTATACAACAAGATAACTGTATTTGATACTGATGGCATCTTAAAATCACCCCAAAAAATCACGATATTCATGTGAATCCTTTCCTGTTAATGCTTTGAGCACATATGCATGCCATTTGTCTTGAGATGAAGAACTACAGAACATGGATTACTCTAAAAAGTAGAGAAACAATCTTGCATGCATTCACACATGCTCCACACACGTAAATGGACAGTATGTGGGATCAAGACTGACACTACAGATTCTTATAGATGTACAGTATCCCAAACTGGTGGTCACACACATTTATAATGAGTTTTCTCCAAGTTCTTTTTTATTTCCTGTTATTCTCTACCTTTTACCCCTCTCAGCTCATCCATAACAGACCTTAATGTCCCCTTTAAACTCTTTAGCCAAAATATTTTTATTTTTCTCCTGTCTCTAGTCTCTTTACAGCTTTTTTTTTCCTTAATTATTATTCTGTTACCTTTGTCTTTCTAGTTCCAAATACAGATTTCTACCCCTTAATTTTTTTTGAAGTCTTTATGAAGGCACTGTGAAGTCATGCTCATTGTAGTCTGTATTTTATTTGTTTTATTATGTGCATAATCTTTTGACTAGTCTATTTTCAAATATTTCCTCCCAGTAAAGCTTGGAAAGGTCCAAGAGAGATGGAAAACAAGAAGGGAATGCCCATTTGCCATGAATGGGCAGTCTGTTGGACTATGAATGTGAAGTAATACATGGTAGAGGTCAGTTTTCCATAGCTAGAAGGATAGAGTCCCTGACAAGAGAGAAACCATTGATCAGAATGTTTCAGGCATTATCAGGAATATAAAAGATTGACATTTCCATGGGGGAAAAAAAAAAAAAAAAAAAAAAAAAAAAAAAAAAACCACAAAAGACAACCAAAGCCTCAGATTTTTATTTTAGAAAGAGCTGCTTACTAAACAAAGTGATCCAAAGAGTAGGCTGTTGGCTGCACCAAGCTTTGGGTAGTTAATCCCCATGATCCTACCAATCCAATAAGTGGGAGAGCACAAGGAATGCTCTGCCATGGGATCTGACAAAGTGCCTGCCAGGGGTCTGTCAGCCAGAGCACAGCTCAGCCTTCCCCAGGTCTGCCCGCAGCAGCAGCAGTTGAACCATGGAGCCCTCACTCACACACCTGCTCTAGCAGATGTAGCAGCAACTCCTGCTGCCCCTGTTTCAGAGCAGGAGGAATCACCCAGGGGGCTGTTTACGTCCAGCACTAGATGGACCAGGGTCTTCATAAGCACACAGGCATATTTGGAGGGATGTTCTGAAATCAGTACCTTTCCCTCAGGATTGAGAAGTCTGGTATGATTAATAATTACGTATAAGAAGTACGATTCATAGATTATACTGTACCTTTCTTCAGTTTCACTATTTTTGTTTGTGTTCTTTCATCAGTTTGCAACATGCAGGTGAAATTATGATGCATGTCCTCATCTGTTACTTTTTTAATCCGTAGTAACCTTGTGACATAGAACTTGTTTCCCAACCTGCAACAGGGAATGGGGTTAGCAACATTATCTGTACAGAAACCTACAATGAGCTGAGATACAGATTTTGAGGAAAAGGTTCTTAAATAACCTCAGACTGAGGTTTTACTGAATTTGCAGTTCCACAAAGTGCAGGACATTATCACATACAAACAAAAGTGCAGTATTTTCAGGAAACCTACTGTAATTTTTTGAACTCTTCTTCACATATTGAAGGTTCATTCTCTGGGATACCTGTGCATTTTTCTGGAAACGTTTGATTAATTAACCAGTAGAGGCTGGCATCTTCTCGCATATAATAACCCAAGAAACCTGTGCAATTGAGTACCTCTTCTTTACCTAAACCAAACATAACATGAGAAGATCTAGTCAGAAGTAGCATTCATGTTCACAGTGCAGTAAAATGTCAGCTTTCCAGGCAATGCATTCCATGAGCCGTGCTCCTTTCTGGACTTTGTAAACGCTGCACAATGTTTCGTAACTGTTCCGTGGCTTCAGCAACCATGCACAGGGCTCTGTTGCACCCTGTTGCAGAGTGAGTCACCCACTGCTTTCTCTCAGATAAACTCTCACAGCCAGAAGAGTTTAAATAGGCCAGAGAATTTCAAGTTTTAGAGAACTAAAGGGAGTTGGACTCAATGTTCCTTGTGGGTGCCTTCCAACTTGAGATATTCTAAACTCTATGAACTAGACCGTGTTCTGCAGGCAGAGAACAGGAGAGGACAACCTATCACCAGTGTCCCAAGTCCAGGTAAAGGTAAGTAACCGGTAAGGGTTACAGCTAATTTATTGTAATAGCTAAACTATGCACTATTACTCAATAAAACCAAAACCTGTTAGAGCCCCTGCTGAAGTCTCACAGAAGAAATTCTCATCCTAGCACCACACCTGGAAATCAGCATAATCCTGAGTATGTGAACAAATCAGTCAGTCAGCTACTTTGTACCATTTCAAAGCACTAATCGGCAGTGACAGGAGCCACCCCGTAGAGTTCGGTGAACTATAAAAAAGAGCAAAACTAAAAAGACAGTTGTACACTTGGGAAAACAAAGGCAGCTCTGGAGTCTGAGATTTGGTGATTTGCAAGGCATTTTATTTTAAGTATTGTCACAGGAAGCTTGACCTGAGGTTAGCTGCAACTTTACACCACCATTTCTAGTCTATGCCAGCATCATTTCCAGGGAAAACATCCAGAATGCGCTTCATTAAGCTACAAAAGATGCATGTTAGCTCTTGTTCAGGCCATCATGCACAAATACTTCCCAGTAAGTGAGGCCTGCCCAGGAGTTCTCTAAGGGCACCTATTATGAGCTGACTTCTCAAGATTTATCAGTGGATGCTTCCAGTGGAACCACTTAAGATCCTTTAAAGCAGGATCCAGTTGAAAATCTGCTCCTCTTAGATTCAGACCTTAGAAATCCAAATTGCAGTTGCACAGATTGAAATACAGACCTAAACTTCTAGTAGTAGTAAACCTACCTTGCAACTCTAGTTTTTTCACCATACACAACAGCTATTTTGGGGAAAATATTACAGAATACCATCTAAACAATGACAGGTTTGAAAGACCATGGACCTAGCTCATTCAAAATTCCCTTCACTCTCCACCATGTCATCTGTTTTGTCACTCAGCAGGTAGTTCAATGACCTTATCAAATGATATTACCAAGGCAGATGGAAGGCAGGTGGTTCATGATCATTTGGTGCTGAACCCTGCTACCTCCTAAGGGTTGGGACAAGCACAGTAAGTGGGAAGAACTGTGCAGGAAGGGTATATTGGGAGGTTGGGAGGCATGAGGCATCATAGGATTGGGGTACTACCATTAGAAAAAAGGACCTAGCAACTAGTATTTGTAGGGAAGAAGGAAAACTAGCATCTGAGATCCTGGCTGAGCAAATGAAACACACATATGAAGAAGAGAAGATAAATATGATTATTCAGACTTGGAAAGGAAGGACTAGGCAACCAGATGGGAGAAGCCCTCAGGCACAAGAGAGGAAAAAGGTAAATTTCTGCTTTTAAAAATTAATTACAAATCAATCACAACATTAATTAATTACAAATTAATTACAAATCAATCACAAAATCCAGATCCCATACAACACTTGTGTGAAGTCTGCAGACCATGCCATCTGACCTACTCCCAGCTAGCAGCACAGTTAAGGCCTTGGCTTTTGACAATGTAACCAATTTTTTGCAGCAGTGACAGATCTGCGTGCTCACATTGCCAGGGCTGTCAGCCCTCACACTGCCCATTTCTCTGCAGAATAACATCCTCAACTGCATCAGATATTACAGGGATTACTCATTATTGCTGTTTGCTGAACACACCCAATGTCTTTCACACATCACTCCATGGGGTTTGCTATCTATAAAAGAAAGCCATGGAGGGATGGTTTATCATCACCACCACTTTCTCTTGCTGGTCATAGCAGCAACCTCAGCTTCTGCCACTGTAAGAAGGTACATTCAGTGTGCGTGTGTATCAGCCATGGAATACACTATGTGTGAGAATGGATCAGATCCAGGAGGGTGCACAGACAATTCTTAGTTTGATTACACTTAACCAGACCATCAGTAATAAAGGGGACAGAAGTATAAATATGCAGTAGCTAACACAATGTTTCTTGTACTAATTTCATACCTATTTCTGTTTCAATTTCTTCATCGCGTCCAACTATCTCCAAAGTTACAGCCTCTGGTGCATCTAAAATACATAGAAGTATTGCTATTGAAGTAATAACATACTTACATTCTACCACAGTAAAAATTACACATTTGTTTTATCTCTAAAACTAATCACATACATTCCATTTAATTAAAATAACAATATCTGGACTCTGGCATTATTGATTAGTTTAAAACACACGATGTCCTGTGGAATTTTTTTCACATGCATATATATACAGAGCACAATTTACAATGGTTGGAAAGGCTCTTCTCCAAAACTCTTACTAACTTTGTATGATTTACTTACGGCAGCTTATTTTGGAAAAATAAAACTTCAGGGAAAAAGTACTAAATTAATTTTCCAGAATTGGTAATATTTAATATAAACTTCTGCTACTGCTTTTTAATTTTTGAAGCTATTGCAAAATAGTTCAGATTACCAGATTTGATCACCCTTGTATACATTTATCAAATGAGAACTGTAATTAAAAATCTCCACAGCAAAAAGAAACAAAAAGCATGCTTCAAAATTTTAGAAAGCTTTCTTACCTTCTTCTACTACCAGTTTAATTGTATTTGTGCTGTGATATATCTTTCCTTCATGACTGATTAAAATTTTACAGGTATATATCCCAGAGTGCTGTACTGTTAAGGTTCTGAAATCCAGTTCTCGCTCTGTTTCATTTTCATAGTTTTTACAGTCCTGCATCAATATAGAAAATACTAATCCATAGCCAACATACATTCAAAACCTTAAAGAAGTTAAAAATTATTTTTGAAATGAAGCATCACTACCACTCTTTCACTATCTCAATTACATTTATCTGATGCAAAAGAGCTGGGGGCCCAGTTTTCAGTGGTGGTCACTTAAATGTAATAATAGAACATTTAATCCATTACAAGTTCAGAGCACTGCAATTCCAAATAGGTGCCTGAGTACAAAAACATTGTATCAGGATTTTAAATGTACTCATCTATTTTTTTTCAAAATGATAGCTTGAGTCTAGGTGTCACCGGCTTGTGGCTAAAAGTTGTCTAGACTTAGGAGGAGATTTCAGGTTAAAGCAAAATGCCTCAACAATAGGGAAAGTGACCACCTCAGAGGGTGGCAAGAGTGGGACTCACATTTGTTTACCTCCCTGTCCCCCAAAACAAACTCTGTTTTGTTTTGGTTTAGTTCATAGCACATGTTAAGTGAAATGTCCTGTGAAAATACAGCAATATTTAGTTTTGGTCTGAGTTACCTTAGATTAAGACAGGAAATGGTCACTGATGGAAATAGTGCAGGAAATGGACATTTCCTGGATGTATGTGCTTACTACCAGGTTCTTATACAAAAGGCATGTGTGACAATCCCTCTTTTACCTATCTCAGCTTAGGGTATGACAGCAAGGCTCTGAAAATTTTTACCCAATCGATCAAGCAACAAAGGATATTTAGGTGCAAGGATGGCTGCTTCATCTGTCTCACACAGTATTAGGAATTAAAATATTAGGCATCAGTACACTCCGCCTAGCCATGAGAGAGGTCAGACTGGGGTATTGTCCTTTACTGAGGAAAACATATCTACCCATGGCCTTATCCATCAATGGTCCTATTCTCCCAGGCCCCAAAAGACAAGCAAGCAGGGCTGTGGCTCATTCTGCCTGGCAGAATCCAGATGCTCATACTTAAGATGTCAAAATCCTTTCCTGAAACTGATTCAACATGGAGTAGACAGTCTGTTACTCCAACCACGACACCTGAGAGGAATAAAGAGCATTGGTCAAGGCAATGCCCAGGGGCAGGGTGCAAGAGACCTATTCAGGGTGCTTCATCCAGTGGTTGAGCACAACACCCGACAGTTACAGGTGCTTACACAACTATTATCTATGCTTTGACAAAGCTGGTAAAGGGAAGACCGACAATTTGCCTCAAATGAAGAGAACTGCATCTGTTATATATTTTGTAAAAAGTGTTCAAAAACAGCAAAACTTAAAAGTTTGCAATTACTTTACAAGCACATGCCAACTGTAAAATAAATATTTTGGAACCTCCTTTAGTGTCAGGATAATATCTGTATCAGCAAAGTAGCAGCTGGCTGAACTAGCTGCTGGCTAAATCAGCAAACAGATGTACGCATCAGATCTGCTACCATTCTAAACTACCAGTTTATTAATAATTTCTGATTACAGGTACATTTTTCTACCAAATCTGAGAGCAAATAAAAACTTTCTTTTGTATATCTGTCTAAAGGTTTTTTCCCTAATAACCCAAGAAAATAAAGCTTTACAAGGTTTGTAGATGCTTCTAAAAATTTGTTTGTAATTAATGTTTCCTGCAATCAGATGTTTTGTTTCTACAGCCAATGATTTGAGCGACACTGTTTCAGTAATTACCTTGTACCATGTTACGCTGTCATTTTCATTGACAGACAAATCACTGCATTTCAGTGAGTGACCAGTTCCAGCATTTTTAATTTCTGTAGTTAAATGATTTGTGTTGAAACAGCTGCTTTTATTTCTTTCAAGTACATTCAAGGTCCACTTTTGAATTGTGAAATTTTGTGTTCCATTCCTGTGAAAAAAAATTAGCAAAATCAGGTTTAAGAGTTTTTTAAAGGAATGTAGCTTAGTGAGTTACACAACAAAATACAAATAAATTCTCCAATACATCTGTTAGGTAAAAGGTATATCTGCAGTGACCTAACTATTTATATTCCCCTTCATTACTTTTTCCACCCCCAAATATGTGTTATTTCCCATAACAAAAGAGGTTATCTAAACTAAATCATCTATCACAAAACATTTGACAATACATCTGTGAAATATGACAATATATGTTGCATTGACCAGAACAAGGATGCAACAATCTGTGGCATCATGTGTAGTTATAAGCGAGCATAAATGAGTTTCAGGACCTTGAATCAGGCAGTGATTTTGCAGGTTTAATCTCCCATGCATTGCTATGGTTTAAAGCAGTAACTGAAAAAATATATGTAAAATACATCAGAAATAATATGGGCAACTCCACTATTTTTGACAGAGCAACATTATTCATTGTTTGATACAGTGCAGATAAGTCACTGATATTTTGGAAATATTTCTAAACTATGCAAGTTTAATGAATTACAGAACCACTTATGGATTCAAGCATGTTTGCAAAAGAAGGCATTTTGGAAAGGCTTCACCTCTTTGTGTTTCAGTCTGCACTGATCAGAGATCTACAGTAGCTGGCCACCCCAGGTTGACTGGAAGAGACAGAAACTACAGTTTCTAAAGCAAAGTCATTGTGTCCCATGCAGTATCTATAAAAGATCAGGTGAATAGTCTCAAAATCGCCTCTTTTGAAGACCTAGGAGCTGACCGTTGTCATTCAGATATCTACTATGTTCTATGCACACATTCCTCTAAATAATCAGATTATGGGTGTGAGTTATTTCACTGCTGAATACATCCAAATACATCACTACCAAGGACAAAGAAGCCAGAGGACTTTTGGCTTAAGTTTGGCAAAGTAGACCTAACTTTGGCAAAGTTAGGGCTTAAGAGAAAGTCGTATGCTGCTGTAAATTAATGGATGAGATTTCACAATTAGTGCATAAAGCTCTCATTTTTTACTGAACAAGTAGGGTCTGACAAAGCAATCACAGAGCACTCCCCTCCAGTGTCAGTCATATTGTCATAAATATGTTTGAATCTTTGTGTTTCCAAGAAAAGTAAAAGGAATTGTTCCCAGAAGAACTGAAACTAGTCAAGAATCATTTCAGTGAGAAGGACTAAGGGGACAAAGCAATTGAAATAGAAAAGCAAACCTGACAAGTATATCAGCTTAAACACCATTCTTGACTGACATGCCTTTTATTGTTACAAGATTCAGAAGAACTCTTAGGATATTATTTATATGATGAATTTAGACCAGCTTTTGGATTGGGTTTTTTTCCTTTTTAAACTCCCCAAAAAGATGTATTTATGTATTTTGCTCACCCTCTTCTCTTTGTCACCCTTTTTCAGCCCACATAGGTTCTCCTTGTTCTCCTTACTCACTTGAGATATTCATTACTCATAATTGTGATTGACTATCTAAATCTAAACATAGTGGTTTGGTTTCTCAATCAGTTAACTATGGTGTCATAAACAGGAAAAACCTTATCAAAACTTCACCATCAAAGATGTACTCGCATGGGTATTAACGGCGGGTGGAGTCCTTCTCACCTATTCTTCAACATCACATTTACACATTTAAATCAGAGCTACTAATCACAGGCAGCAGTGGGACCACAGTCAATAGTCACCCTTTTAGAGTATAGTTTACATGACCTATTTTATATGTTTGGTTTAGGACAAGATAATCTGTGCACCAGAAAGGCTTCTCTCTCTCTCCCTGACAGTAAAAGTACCTAAGATAAGCTTAGGTGTAGACATAAACATTAGTTCAAATTAATTCCACCAAGTCTATGTGTTTCTTTAGGCATCACACTAGTGTCCAAATGCTGCTGGAGAAGCCATTAAAGATCTAGACATAAAATACATATGATTTTTCTATCTAGATTCAGCAGATAGAGGAAAGGGATCAGTAGAGCCACATGTTCTCCTCAGCACTGTCACTCCACAGAGGCTATCTTCTGTGATCATATTCGGTGAAATCACTTCAACAAATATGGGGACTTCACCCAAAGTGGATCAATATGTTATACCTGATGAGCCAAAATCTATCAAGGAGTAGCTCCCTGGAAGGTAACAAAACCACATCTATGCAAACAAAGATGAATTTATCTTACATAATTTCTAGCTGTCTGCCATGTATACGATTTTCAGAAAAAAAAAATGCATTAAGTTGTATCATTTAAGCTGCTAGTGTCTGAGTTGTTGTATTTCTATCCCGGTTCTCACTTGCTGAGTGATAATTTGTGGGAAACAAAACCATTTCTGTCTTAACAGTCCTTCAACTCCCCCCATCAAACCCACCAAGAAGGAACAAAAAAATTAGCTTGACTCAGGAGAGGATACAGGGAAGTGAAGGCCCTTAGAGAATGTAAACCAAGTTTACTGGATACATAGCCAACTCCAAATCATCCCTTAGCTATTTCACTGCAACAAGATAGTGTTACCTCAATATCTTAACCTACTGCAAGAAACTCACTCTGCCTTCCAAACTACAATATTAACTCTAAATGTGTGTTCCCACTGCTTTCCACCATTCTAAACACATTGAAAAAGTGAGAAGTATTAGCATCTTAAAATCTATCACGTGTTTATCATGAATCTCTGTACTTTCATTTTTTTAAGGAACCTGTAAGTTCCACAAGTTTCAAGGTCACAAATACAGAGAAATCAGATGACCTGCTTTTTTGTATTCTGTTTTTTTCTTTGATAACCACAGGATACAGGCTATGAAAAAACATACAATTTAGAAATCCTACCAGAGATGTGTGACACAGTTTTTCTGCTTACCACTCCCACTAGAAGTGCATATGAAATTCTTTATTTTCAATAAATGTTGCTGAAGATGGACACACTCAGGCTTGCAGGTGATGTCTATTAATTCCTGAATGTATATCCTAAGTCTACTAACAAACACATGTGAACACATCAACACACACACTTTAGCTATCTATGCTGTCTCAGCAGGACACTTCTGCTTTAGCTGGAAAACTTCTGATTCTTCTTCAAGTCAAAAATAAGTGGGTAACACCATAAATACAATGTTACATCCTTTTCACCTCCTGCTTCTTGCATATTGTCAGTTGCAATATATCAGGAAAAAAAATCCCTAAATTTAATTAGTTTGCAAAATCTGTCAACATGTGTTGACTTACTTTTCTCAAAAATCTGCAGCATATTTAATCGCCACTTTGTTCACTAGAACTGCCTAAACAGTTATATGCACTCTAACAGCAATTTCCTATAGAGCTTACAAATACTTATTTCTAAATTAAATAGCTGAAAATAAAAAAGATAAATAAAAATATGCTTAGAATGTCTGCTTTCAAAACCAAAACTTTAATCTATTATAAATGCTCTGAAATGAAACTAATTCCATTCCAATTGTCATTCTTATTAAATCATAAACCAATTCAGTAGTTCACAACAGCCCACAATTTTTTTTACAGAGACTACTAAAAGTCCTCTGTCTCTGCAGAAAACTTTTTCTGCAAATAGTCTTCTGTATGTGCTGAAATATAACTTCTTTAATATGCTTGCCAATACTGAGAAGCATCATATAAACTAAGCCCTAGGTCCCATTAAAATACCCTTATGCTTATTGTTTCCAGTGGTGAGACCTGTGAAGAGGTCCTGCATGAGGACTGCAAGATTCTGGCATGTGCCTCTTTCTGATTCTAACAGAAAAATGAGTATCTGCATGGGTCTAACATAAAGAAATTTTGGAGGAAAAAAAAAAAAAAAAAAGAAGTTGTTTCAAATATGGTCAAAATATATTCTTTTAATTACAAAACTTTTTTTTCCAATATAAAAATGCTTTCTTTCAAAATTGAGTTTTAAAACGCAGTAGCATAATATAGTCTTAGAAAATGAAACAAAAAAGCAGAAAATCAAAACTCTTAATTCCAAATGAATACTTTGATATAATCAAATCCTTTTTTCTGAGTTTCTTGCTTAAACAAATCATCAAATCAAGACATTTTACAAAGGATCCAGATATTTCTGTGTTTTCCAACAAACAGTTATTTTAACAGACTTCATCCTAATAGTTTTACTTGAGGTGTTTTCCTGTCATCTCCTTCTTCTCTACATAAGGCTGCTTCCCTCAGTTTTGAGCTTGCATTTTTTTTTCATACTGATTTTATAGAGTTCTTGTAATTTACTGTGGATTTACTGTCCTAACTCCAAGTACTTAAAATAATCACAAAACCACAAGGATCGTGAATTAAGGCTGGGCTTATTGCAGCTTTCCTCTCTTCTGTCCTTTATTTTAGACTCCTTATGACAACCTCCTTCAGTAGCTTGACAATTCAGGTATGGTCTCCACCCATCCCTCCCTGTGCCAAAATAAGTCAGAGTATGCATTTTATACCACTGGTTAGGTGCTGGCACTAGAGTGAGTTATTAGATTTAAAAGCTTTTTAGCACCATATTTAGTGAAGTGACAGCATAGACGGCTGATCAAGGCCATCAATAAAGCCAAAATTTAAAGACAAATTCAGACTTGATATGAAAAGTACAGGTCCATGACAACAGACAAGCCTATGTCAGGTGTTATCTAATGTTAACCCCTACATGCCAAAACTGAGCAGCTGGCTTCACCTGTGCTACTTCAGACAAATGTCTGTACTCAATAATACAATACATTCACATGACCTTGCACAACAAAGTAAACAAACTACCATATTCCCCACCCCCTAAGACAATTCTCTTAAGACCGAGTTCAACATACATGAGTAAATTTTTTCTCAAGCTTTACCTACTAATCGGAGAACGAGTGCCCTACAATTAAAACGAAATCACATAAACCCAAATAAAAATTCTACCAGCAGAATTTTCATTTCAGATACTGTGACTCAGTACTTTTTAAAATAATATCAGTAAGACGATAATAATAATGATACATGAAAAAATAAAACATGAAGTTTTCAGCTTCCAAGTTAATTTGGAAGTTAACAACTGAAGTCCAGCTTAAAAATGTGAACTATTGAACTTGTGTCTGCAATGTTACTGGAGAAATGTGGAGAGCATTTTTCAGTATCTGCAGTCCCAAAACTTTTACAAACCAGGCAAGAACCTTAAAAATAACACCTGGAGAACAGCACAAACCATTACATGCAAAACAATGTGTTTAAAATTAATTATTGCTTCAATTGGAAATGATGAATTACAGTTTTGGTGCAAATTAGTCATAAGAACTCCATGCAGCAAAGCTTTGATTTAGTCCTTTAGTCTTTCCTGGTGGCCTAATCAAGATTACCACCAAATAATTGAGACTCACCCTTACTCCCCCTTTTGATTCATGATGATCTACAGCAATAAGAAATCAAATCCAACTATTTAATTTGTTCTTTGAACAGCTCCAAGCATGCAAAGGTTTGCACAGAAAGCAGAGCTCAGCTATGCCACTCTTTTTTTATGACTTTTCTATACAATTAGACCACTTGGCAGGCCTCATAGAATGAGATCCATTCGACACAGCAAGGAAGAACGAGTCTGGTGGAGAAGACAAGCAAACGTTTCCTTTTACTTGGCAGTGGACAGAAGGTTAGCCTGTCACTCATTTGCCTTAGGTAATTAATCACAAACCAGCAGAAATGTTACTTGCCTTATCAAAAGCTTTACAGAACCTTTGAAAGGTTGCCTCTGCCTATAGCTATTTATAAATATTACAGGTCTGCCTGGATGGTTATTGTGAAATGTTGTGGAAAATGACACCGCAGTTCGTGTAGTTCCCTGCACCTCCTTTGTACAGATGCCACTAACAATACAAAGCACGACAAACAAAGGAGCTTCTTCATAGACAAGTGCAAAGGCAGGATGTTCACTCGTCGGTTCGTGTACCCACCTGTGAGTGACAGAGTAATTCCCAGAGTCACTGAGTTCAGCTGGCCAAAACTCCAGAAAATTCATTTGGGAAACAATTCTGTGTGTTTCCTTTATCAGTTGCTGCTCTCCAGCATTTTCTTTGTACCAGTTTATTGTGTATGCTTCTTCCTGAAAATGTTCTTGCATTGTCTCAAGATAACAAAGGAAAAAATATTCCCCTTCTAGCACATCAATGGAGGCACGAAGGGGACACAGCTTCTCTTCAGAGAAAGAGGAAAAAAGATAAGTCAGGAAGCCAAATACTTCTTTCAGAAAATGACATTAGCGTGACTTTAAAGCGATGTGCTGTGCCACTCATCTTTTATAAAGTGACTTTCTCTCAGCAGAGTGGTTTGGCAGTATTTATTTATTGCAGCAATATTTATTTCAGTCTAAAATCTCAGTTTACCAAGTCTTTATTCTACCTCACCCAAGCAAAACTAGAAGGAAAAGGAGGGTAAAAAAAAAGGACATTCCCCTACGATTCTTTCACATGGCTCCAACATTAAGTGGTAAAGCAGCTGCCACAAATGGAAGGCGAAAGAAGAAATTATTCACATATTGTTTGACTTGACAAATATGGCTAATCCTCAGAACTGGTCAACTGCCACAAAAGCAGAGATACTATGAATTAACATTTGCATTTTCTTATCTTCTTAATTAAAACTAAATCATTATGTGGCTAGATTTCTTTATAACTTGCAATAAATTGCCTTGGAACAAAATTATGGGTGTAAAATTTAGTCTCAAAGTCTGCTTTTCCAATCAAATTTCCCAAATGCATCTTTGCATACAGAAGTCATAAAAATACCTAAAAGGGACCATGGTCTAGTATTAATAGTCAAAAAATAAAATAAGCCTTTAATTTCTATTTGTCCTGAGGTTCTCAGAGATTATTGTTGTTTAGCAGCTATTGTGACCTCACTTCTGAATGGCATAAGAAGAAGCAGAGTTATTCTCTTCCTTGCTGTGGCTCTTCATACGTCCATGTTCCAGTTCAACATCATCAAGTGTTTCCAGGTAGCATCTCTGCTCTTTTTTATTTCATATTTTTTGCTATTTTTGAACAAATTTCCCAAGCCTGGAGGCAGGCTGAAATTGCCAAAACCTTTAAGATTTTGTTCTTAGCTGCAAAATACAAAACTTCCTCACTCTAAGCAACTTTCAAGAAAATGCCACATATTCAGCAAATATTTTGAAGGTTCTCCTATTTAAATGAAGATTTATACTTACCAGTGGCAGATTCAATGATAAACATTAAAAAAAAAATAATGAGAGTCATTTTCTTGAGTTACTTCTAACTCCTTCTCCAGAAAAAAAGAAACTGACTTGCTCTTGCTTGTTTGAAAGCCTAAGAAAAACAGATTCACAGTTCATCACAAGTGCAGTGAAACAGATTCCTTTGAGCACATGAGCAGTGTAACTATTGCCTGGTACTGAAGAGGGCTTTCCAAATGGAAAGTTACACATTTTTATCATAACACCTATTTTCATAGATCAGGTAACATATCTAGACTTTTGACAAGTTTATTTTAAATTCAGAAAGCACTGAAAGGTTTCCTTCCTCCGTTTTCTTGTTCACTAGATGTATTTAATTATTATGATTAAACTGACAATCTTACAGAAACACCCAAACTTAGATCCCAAGCCAGTAGACACCTACCACAGGATGGGACAGTGCTTTTTTTTCTCCACAAATAGTATAAACCCTGTAGAAACAGCTAGTAGAAATTTTCCTTGCCTTCCATGACAGATTGGACACCTTGATGACTAATTTTGAGCCTGTTGGAAAACAAAGAGATCTACAAATTGGTCTTACAATTTTGTCCATGGAATCAATAAGCACAAGCTGAGAGAGCTAATATTTCCGCTGAGGAGGCAGGGATGAATCAGCTCATATTCAATTGTTTCATATGGAGTCAACTGTGCTTTCAAAGACAAATGGAAAACACCACAAAATTATACCTGTGTGGAGTATCTTCTCTGAGATATCTCAGAACAGTAAGTTAACTGACAACTAAAGGCAGAGCCAGTCCTAAGACTGTGCCTCAGTTTTGCTTACAAAACAGACAGATTAGGTGCACAATAAGCTCAGTTCAGCCTCTGCAGCAAAGACGAACAACCTTGCTTAGTAACTGACCCAAACACACATGGACAAATGAGACACACACACACGCACACATACATGAGACATATTCCACAGAAAGCTGTCAAAAGAAGTCACATTAGCACTCCATTTCTTTGGTTTTATTACCTAAACCTCTTGCAATTTGAGAAAGCACAAACTTACCGTTGTCAGACACCGACCTGAGATGTACAGTGAGAAACTCCCCGTGATGGCAAGTGGCTAGAGGCAGGAGGCTACTGCATTTGCAGCAATATACCAGAATGACATCAAAATGTGTCGTTGCTCTCCCTCTCTTATTGTTCTCCCCAGTTCATTACAAGTATGCCATCAGCCCCTAAATCACTGTAAAGAGATTAAAGAACTGTTTCACATCCCTTTTTTTCAGATTGACTGCCAGGCAGATCCAGATTTAGAAAGCAACTAAAAGAAGTTGGACACTGAGTTCTGCAACAAGCAACTTTAAAGGGTCATACAGTAAACTTGTCAGACCTGGTTTCAGTTCCCTTCCACACATGGAGATTCAAACTGCTACACTTTAGAAGGAAAGAAGGGCCTCTCTCTTTATTTTCATTTCTTGAATTTACTTTTCATTTTACACCCTATTACATCCAGAAGAAATACAGCTGTTATAGACTATGAAACTATGATCCACTACATAAAGACAAAATTACTTATCACCAGACTTTTAATTCTAAATCCCATTCTTTGTGGGCAAATCACATCAGCACAGAGTGGAAATTTTAATGAATGCAGAGCAGAGCCCTTCATTCTTTTAACAGGGATTAAAGAAGACAGAATAATGCAAGCTACTTGAGTAATAACCAGGTTTGAGATTAGTGGCTACTATTAACAAGCAAAACACAGGTCCTTAATCTTACTCTCCCATTGCTGTTGAACCTGATTGATTTGTCTGAAATTGTTCTACTCCAGGCTAACAGTATTTACATTTGAGCCATACAGTTTGCATACTCTTCAACGAAACACCGGGGGGGGGGGGGAAGAAAAAAATAAAGATAAATGTTTTTGGTGAAACTCAGATAATATAAAGAGATTCTTCAAGGAACTGAATAAGATTTTTAATTTTCACAAAGAAATGGAAAGATATTTTAACATAAATGCAAAGTTCTTCTGCCTAATAAAGGAGTACAGAAATACTCAATGAGCAAAACACTAAGGCAATAGTGGGCAATGAATGTTTCAACAAAAAAAGCGTAAAAACCCATTTGTCTGTAAGGCCCAAAGTGACAATAATTTTAAGTAGGTTTTTTAAATTTCTTACATGCCTAAAGCCACGGATAGACTTTTAATAACAAAAAAATGGTTCTTAAAAATCATAGTGCCATTGTGAAGCCAATAGAATCTTTAAACAAACTGAAGGTTTAAGTTCTGTAAAGGAAATTAATGATGCCTCATGAATTAGACAATTTTGTGTATTTAAGCATCATTATAATTACTCCTCATTTTCCTAAAATCACCAGAAGATTTTGGAATGAAAGGGGGCTGATATATCAAAGTGATGATCCTAAATTTTGGTCAAGTGACTCATTTTGATCACAACACTTTTAGAAACCTGAATTTGGTCCCAAAGTGCTGTGACCTCCTTTTTTTAAGACCAACAGAATTTTCTGAACATCTGACTGTTCGAATAAACATTTTGGGGTCAAGGGAGGAAACCACTCATCTTACCTCTTTATGGATGCTTCTTGTGGAATTTGTCTTTTTCAAATATCACCACACAGTGCCATAATTCACGTAGAATTGATGAAGGAAACAAAATGATCTAGCAAACAGTTTCCTAAACCGTACTAGGTCTAATCACCATTCTGCCAGGGTTACTATTTCTTGGTTAAAATGAAAATCCATTTTCATTTAAACCAACACAAATGAAGTTGTTTATTCGCTATGCATGTTTTGCCAGATGGAAAGCAGACATGGAGGTAGTCTTCCAAACTCCAGAGAGTTACAATTTGTACTTATAAATCTTCTGAACCTGATTCATCACTGAAACAGAGAGTAATCTCTCTCAATAAATGAGTCAGTACATAGACGGCTCAGTCTGAAGAACCTCCTGAAAAAGAAAGAGTGGAATTTCTCACTGCAAACTGTTGAGAGCAGGGAGGAAAATGGAAAAGGTAGATGTGAGAAATTCATTTTTACTAGCATTAATGGAAAGGTAATAGCAAATTACTAATATTAACTTGCCTAAATGAGCCATTTGAGGTCTGACAGACAAATGTTTTAGGAATCGTATCTTGCTGCTACCATCCACAAAAGCACTTAGGAAGCCTGTCCTGCTCCAAACCCACCTAGGTGTGAGGGAAAGGGTCAGGGAAGCACCGTGAGGGCGACTTTGCAATGCCGACGAGGGTCTGTGTTGAAATAAGCTGTTTTCAGAGCTAAATTCTTTATTACACCCCTGTAATAAGGTAAAAAGTATATAATGGGCCGGAGAGATTCTGAGGGAGGTGCCCGATGCCAGCGGCTCGGCGCAGCGCGGAGCGGTGCCGCGGGAAGGGGAAGCGCGGCAGAGAGACAGGCAGGGCTGGGGACGGACAGGCAGGGCTGGTGGGGACCGGCAGGTCTGGCCTGGGGACAGGCAGGGCTGGCGGGGTGACAGGCAGGGCTGGGGGGGACAGGCAGGGCTGGCGGGGTGA
>NW_010119854.1:0-3432 GCF_000699245.1 Pterocles gutturalis | reverse complement strand
TTTGTCAGCCAGAAAATAATAAGCGAGGTTGATATTATCTCAAATTTGAATGAATCCCTTAGAGACCAAGAAGGGATGTCCCAGAACCCCAGCATCTTCCCCCCACCCACAGCTCCCAGCAGAGACCAAATCTCTGAAGCACAACTCACCCACCCCAGCCCAGCTCAGTACTTTCCCCTGGTAAAAGCTTCTTCCCCAGCTTTAATAGCCTCCTGCACTAATTAGCCCTCCTTAGCCCCTCCTGACCATCTCCCTTGCTTTGCAGTGCAGTGGTATCCCTCCTGAGCCCACCTCTTTTCCAGGTGATGCGATTCAACCTTTTTCCTCTCCTAATTTGGGGTCTTCTCTCCTCCTATCTCTTCCTGCAGGTCACCCACCCCCTGCAGCACCCCCATAAGGATGGCCAGCCCTCCCTCCCCTCTCCTCTCTGAAGGGGGTCCCCCACACCCCTCCTGCCCCACTTTCACCCCACGCTGGTGTCTCACCCCATGTCTAGCATTCCCAGGATAAGCCTGCTGGGAAGAACAGCCCTGAGCCCTGCTCTGCCAGCCTCAATCCCACTTCCCCCCCAAAAAAAGGCTCTGGCGTGTTCCCAGCCCCAGCCAACGCTGTAGGACATCTCAGGGCAGCAACAGGCGACACGGATGTGGCAGCTTATAGAAAGGATTGGGGAGTCTCTCCCCCCTTTTATTGAAAATGATTGTTTCTATTCTAGTGCAAACACTGTACATTTTACATCACAAAGCAAGAGATCATTTACAGGATACACTTCCATCGGGGAATCCCTCCCGTGGCTTCACGCATCAAGCTCCACCAGCCTCGTCAATCATCCATCCCTGTCACACTCAAAAAATCCCACTTAGAGGGAATCGGCCACCTATTTCTATATCGAGAAGGAGGTGGAAACAGCTGAGAAAACAGCATTTGTACAGAGCAGGTGAGAAGAAAGTGCCCCAAGACTATTTTCTCCCCTGAATGGTACCCAAACTTAGTGATACCCGGGGTTACCATGGCAACTTCCTTGGAGCTGCGACCAAAAGTCTAGTAAAACCCTGGAGAACTCCATGCTTTCAGGATAAGGCCCTTAATTGGCACAGATATTTACATGGTTCAATAAAATACAGATAAAACATACACGATCATAATATTTTGCTTTGGCTTGACAGACAAGGAGATGCTGCCTGTTGGCTGAGGTCACCAGCAATTATGAACCAAACACCAAAACCCGCCCATTCCTCCAGCTGGAATCTGTTTAGCAAATCCATGTGAACAAAGCAACATTGTCTCGGATGCTCTGGTTTACGTCTTGATGTCACCTAGCTCAAAGGTGATGTAAAGGTCTCATCTGGCCTGACAGATGCGATGGCAGCCCCAACCAAGCAGCTCGACCCACGGCAGGACGCGTCTCAAACTGGAAGCGCAAAAGCTCACCCAATGTTCCCGCAGGAGCAGCCCTGGGCAAGGCAATGCAATTCCTCGCACCAATAAAGTGAGGAGGGTGCGCAAGGGTTTGCACGGGCATTGATGTGAGCTCCTTCACGTAAACATCATAGCGTGGGGGTAGGGGTGGATATCTCGGACCACGGATGGAGAACTGGGTACCAGGCGGTTCCCGCTCTCTGAACTGTCTCCTCACCCACATCAGAAATGGGTGCCTGTACTCAGACACCAGAGCAAGCTGCTCAAGGTGGTTTTTCTACTGCAGAAAAGGTGAGCAAAGACTAAAGACAGAGGCCACCAAGATGCTGAAGGAACCAGGTGAATCCTGCTGTCTGAGCAGACACTCAGGCAGCCACAGGCCACCACAGCGGAGTACATCCACGTTGCTGGTGCTGCTGGCATGCTGGTGGATGGCAGAGGAGGGCAGCAAGGAAGGAGAGGGGAGAGCAGCCGGCTAAGGCACTCCACGGCCGGTTCAGCCTCCGAGTAATGTTACGTTGTGCGGGGTCCTTTTCCTTCTGATCGCGCAGGACATGTCCTTCAATAGTTTCTCTGTTTGCATAGGCACAGGAACCAAGAATGAGTTTGTACGTGAAGGCTGAGATTTCCAACGTGATCACTTGGCTCTAGGAGCTGGAACCACACTGTTCAGGATAGAAATATTTTGGTTTCGAGACATTAGCTTCTCCAGACTACAGAAGGAAAGGCCAAAAAAAAAAAAAAAAAGAGATCAAACAGAACATCATGGATTTATTAAAACGCAGTGCTTGTCCAGCCTTGCTTCCCCCACTGGTGTTCCGTCTGCAAACACAACCTGTGACTTTTAGCTTTCTGTTCTGACTGTAATTACACTTCTTTTTTGTCCTCAAAAATATCCATTCAGGGAGAAAAAAAAATTCCAGCAGCAACACACGCAATCACCGGCACCACCTACACCAGTCTGGATTTAGGGCTCAAATAATTTGTTAGCTCAAATACTTTGGCTGGATTTCTATTCATCCTCTGCCAGTTTAATTTTCACCTTTCACTTTAAAGAGATTTCTTTCCCATTTCCTGCAACACGCTCTTTCAGACTATCAAGGCCCACTGTCAGACATCGACATACGCCCCATGTGTCTGCAGCAAACACCACGTTGGAGACCTAAGCCACTCTACCAGAGCATCCCTCATAGCTGAGCTTCATTCTCCTTCCCTCATGGTCCAGCCTGGACCACGGAGCAGCTCTGCTGCCTTTGGTGGGACGATTCCATGGCAAAGTCACGCTTGCTCAGGGCGGGGCTCCTGCACAAGCACTGTTTGCCATAAATGAGCCCCCTCCTCCCCCCAGATTTGAGTGGGGCAGACATCACCAGCAACATGAAAGATACCAGTTTCCTCAGGATGCTTGCATGGAAGAAACCTCCTTTGGTGTGCAGCTCCTCTACTCTTCATGGAGAGAAGGAAATTAGGTCCTAAATAGCTCTCCAGAGCCCAGAGGAGCAAGGATAGTAGGTAGGGAGCTAAGGAGAGTGGTTAAGGCTACAGGACAAGTCCCCCTGTGCAGTGTTTTGGGAACCAGGGGAGATACGGTCTTTGTGTGGGATGCTCCCTGCTGAGACACCACTCGCCCTCAGAGGGGCTGGCAGAAGCTTGCCGTGGGGATGTCCTTGCGTGTTCCCAAGAGCCACACGAACCTATCTGACTGGAGAGGAGATCCTCATCGTGTTCTACAAGACGCAAATGCCCATGGGGAAAATCTGCAAAGGAGCGTGGCTCCCTCCAGCTCCACTTCTGTGGGGTTTCTCACGGGAAGACGTGAGCTGCCCATTCCAAGCGCTGCCTGAGGCTATGGGGAAAAGATCCACCGAGGGTGAGAGAAGCTACGGCTGGAATCTCAATAAACAGCTCCAGGAACCTGGATGCAGCACAAACATCCCAAACATTTTCAATGGATTTTATTTTGTTTAATAAAAAACACCAACCAAGCTTGCATGTATATCTTATATATATAAA
>NW_010119853.1:0-1205 GCF_000699245.1 Pterocles gutturalis | reverse complement strand
GACAAAGCTCCCAGACACATGCAAGTGCTATAGGCTGTAATGAAAATCCTCATTCTCCCAGGGAACAGAGGAGCTCTGAGCAGCACCTTCAATTTTTCACATAAGCAGCCAAACACCTGTGATTCTCCTCCACAATGGCAAAGAAAAAGGATGGTACTATCAAAAACACCTGGTGAGTCTGGCTGAATCATGTCTTTCTCTTGTATAATCTATAGGTGCATGAAACACTGGAGAAAAAGGACTTTCAGATTGTCTACCACCTCGTGGTACCACTTCCCAACATCAGAGATCACCAAACAGGCCACTGTTCAGGCTGTCATTGAAATGCCAGTCTCCAGGCACGAAGACTTCAGATCTGGCTGGCTAGATCCTCTTGCCCAGCAGAAGTGCAAACACACAACGAATCCTGAGGAGATGACGATCTGTCAGATTTTAAAACAGGCTGCTGTTGGTATAATTTCCTCCAACACAGAAATGATAACACATTTGCTGGTACCCCTTCCTGTTGGGTTGGAGGATGTTGCTTTTATAACAATACTAAAGTGTCTAATTTGCTTTCATGTGTAGAAAAGTAATCAGTTAGCTAACTATGGATAAAAGCAATACAGATGCAAGTCTGGATACTTCTGGGAGATGTAACCCTGGTCTTTAAAGACACTCATTCCAAAAAGGCCGTTCCTTCAAGGTGAACTCAACCCCCTCTCAAATCCTACATCAAGGCCATAGAGAATAGCATTTTCTATTTTAAACCCAGGATTTTTAAAGTGAAGATGAAGGCTCTCAAAGGTCATCTGCTTCACTGCTTTTAAATAGCGCTAGGGAAAAGTGTCCATCTTGACTATGTACAGTGGCTGTACACTGACTGACAGCATTATGAACTTTACTACATTGGCACCTGACTAGACATTCTTCTAAACAGCCTGTAGGAAGTCTGAACTACTTCTTTCCTACATCAGCACATGTACTATCCTCAACTGCAACTCACTTAAAAGCCACGTTGAACTAGTCAGGGTCAATAGGTACAGAAAAAAAAAACCAACAAACCTTGGAGTAGGAGTACCTGTTCAGTAAGAAGGGCTCTGCTAAATTAGCAATTCGGAACACTGCCAATCTGGTAAAGAAGCAGCTTTTTGTGCTAGGCATGCCTCTTCAAAAACTACCACGATTAAAACTCACTGGTAAAGTAGAGAAAGGATCTGGTAAGT
>NW_010119852.1:0-995 GCF_000699245.1 Pterocles gutturalis | reverse complement strand
TATTATTATTATTATTATTATTACTGTTAAAAACCCTGGGTTTGGGCCGTCTGGTTCCGAGACGAAACCTAAACATTTCTTCCCGTTTCGTAATTTCAAACCAACTTAAGTGCTGGATCATCAGTTTTTTCCCTTTGTCTGCCCCAGTTGTAAATAATGGTTTTGAGATTAGCTAATTACGGCGCATTAATCACTGATAGAAAGGAAATAAATCAAAGCCGGGTTCGAATTTTCAAACTCACTAGTAGAGACGTGCATAGCAACTCTATCTGCAGCAGATAGGTGCTGTTTAAATTACTGAGGCTACAGAGTAAACCACATCCACGTCACTTTAAAAAATGAAGATTTTATTTATACATACCAGTTGTGCCGTTAAGTGGAGGTTTGGGGGATTTTTTCAGTCTAGTTTTGTAAAAAAGTGTTTCTACAGTGATGCAGTCTGAAGCCAGCGACGTTGAAATGTCGAATTAACAAACTTCTTGTAATAAAAACAGAATATGGAGGAGACAAACAGAAAGATGTAAGAGAGAGAGAGGGAGAAATGTGCAGATAAAAGTCTTGTCAAAAAGACCCATTATAGTATTTTTCCTACGACTAGATTACACAGAAATCTGTATAACAACAATCACGTTAGATGCTGTATTTTTAAGGATTTCACTAGCTCTCACATCCTTCCTGCTGTCCTCCCCACAGCACAGTGCATTTTGTAGTCACGTCCTCTCAGTCTTTTGAAGCATTTATCTTCGAGGTGGGGGTTAGATAAGTACATGCCAGAAAGCAACAAGCCAGCTTCTAGGGCGAAGCAACCACGTAGGTCTTCAAAAAAAGTAGAGTCTGCAGAGGAAAATTCGGAGCCCCAGCGAGGAGATCTAGAAGCCCCCCCACAGGCACGGGCGGACGCACACCCACTCCACCCCAAAAAAGCACCCCTGCACCTGGCAGGAGGCAGCGCCCAGCCCCGCTCAGGCGCTCCGCAGCTCCCGGCCCGCCTTGTC
>NW_010119851.1:0-2154 GCF_000699245.1 Pterocles gutturalis | reverse complement strand
AGAGATGCCTCCGCGGGGGAGCACAGCCCAGACCCACCTTCTTGTTGTTGGAGAAGACGTACAGGGCAAGGGGCTTCTCCCGACGGTTGATGAACTCAATGGCTTCGTCCACGCTCTTCACCGTCAGAATGGGGAGGACTGGCCCAAAGATTTCCTCCTCCATCACCTTTGACTCCGGAGAAACATCGGTGAGGATAGTCGGTGCTGAGGCAAACAGGACAGCAGGAGACGGCGTGAGCAGGACAGAAGATGTGGTCAGTCACAGGACCTCATCCCGGGCACTGCCTGCGTTCAACACACACCAAGCAAACCACAGACAAACACACAGCCCCCACAAGACACCCACTGCCAGCAGAAAGCCCCCCCCTCCCCAACAGCCGCCAGGAGCACCTATGAAGCAGGAGGCCTCATCAGCTTCTCCCCCATGAGCGATCTTCTGCCCTTCCAGCAAGCCCAGGATCCTCCTGAAGTGACGCTTGTTGACAATCCTTTCGTAATCCGGAGATGACTTCACATCTTCCCCATAGAATTCCTGCCAAAGGGCACAGCAGAACCAAGGCGCTCAACACACTTTCAAAATAACAACAACTCCAGGGCCGCAACCAAAAAACTCAGACCTCAATTGTAACAGGGATAAGGAACTCCACACTCACCTGCAGAGTCGCCTTGATGTTCTCCACCACCTTGCTCTGGATGGACGGGTCGCAGAGGATGTAGTCCGGGGCGATGCAGGTTTGCCCGCAGTTCATGTACTTCCCCCACGCTATCCGCCTGCGGGAGAAAGGGAGATGGTTTCTCCACAGTCAGGGGACAACGGCCCACAGAGCGTCTGCAACATCCTGACCTGCAGGCGACGGCCAGGTCGCAGTCCTTGTCGATGTAGCAGGGGCTCTTCCCACCCAGCTCCAAGGTGACGGGCGTCAGGTGCTTGGCGGCCGCTGCCATCACAATTTTGCCCACGGCGGAGTTGCCGGTGTAGAGGATGTGATCGAATCTCTGGGTCAGCAGCTCTGTCGTCTCAGGTACTCCTCCAGTGACCACGGGGTACAGCTCCTGCGGGGCGAGTGTGGCAGGGTCACCCCAACCCGGCACATCCCTGTGGCGCAGAGAAACCTGAGGAGTGACGTGGGGCCGCACTCACCCCGTCAATGTACTGGGGCAGGAGATCCGCCACCAGCCGAGCCGTGTTCTCGCTGATCTCCGACGGCTTCACCACCACGGCATTGCCTACAACACAAACCCACCATGGCCACCGAGCCCCCGCGCTCCTCTCCCGCCTCCCCAGGCACCCACCCATGCCCCACGAGGGACAGGGGCTGTGGCGGGTCCCCACCTGCTGCGATGGCCCCGATCAAAGGCTGCATGATCAGCACAAAGGGGTAGTTCCAGGCCCCGATGATCAGCACCACCCCCAGCGGCTCGGGGCACACGTACGCCTCGTCCCGCATTGTCAGCAGGTTCCTCTTCACGGGCTGAGGGGCTGCCCACGACGGCAGCTTCTCCACGGCCAGCGCCAGCTCCCCCAGCACGCCCATCAGCTCGTGGCTGAACGCGTTGGGCCCGCTCTGCAACAACAAGGAGCTTGGGGAGGGGATGGCCAAGGCACCCACCTCCTGCACCCACCACACCCGCCCAGGGAGGTAGAGAAAAGTCATCCAGGACCACGGGGGACATCAGCAGAAACCACTTGCCATGACAAAAGCAGCCCTGGGGCCTTCCTGCCTTCCCTCAGGGCTCACCACCACCCATGCACAGCAGGAGGAAAAAGGCCCCTGGACCCAGACCTTGTGCAGATCCGCGTTGATGGCTGCCAGGATCTCCTTCTCCTTCTCCTGCACCATCCGCTCCAGCGCCTTCAGCTGCTGCAGCCTGAACTCCAGCGAGCGGCACCGGCCCGAGTTGAAGGCGGCTCTCGCCCGCCCAACGACCTGCTGCATCCTCTCCATGGCTGCTCAGCGCTGCAGGGGGAGAGCAGCAAGACCCAGCTCACCACGGGCAACACACACACCCTCAACCACAGGCTGCAATCCCACCTCCCACATCAAGGACCAATATCTACTATCCTTTGGTCCTAATTTTGCTGTATTTTTGCAAAACCTTAAATAATTTCGAAGAATACAAAGTAGTTTGGGTTGGAAGGGACCTTAATGCTCA
>NW_010119850.1:0-4654 GCF_000699245.1 Pterocles gutturalis | reverse complement strand
TTCTATGATTCTATGATTCTATGATCATCCCTGCATGCATTTGGCACGTGTGCATCAGTTATCTCTGAGCATACAGGTGATAATCTAGTTTCTGACGGATGGCTAAAAAGCAACTGATTCCCCATAGTAAGACACAACCCTGGACAGAAGAAACAGATGGTCAAAATTAATCCAACCTAGAACTGAAACCCCAGCACGGACAGAGGGCTCTGTACCACACATCATCAGTGCTCTGAAATGGGCAGCCTTCAAAGCAAGGAGGTTAAATATGAACAAGTTTCACCACCGCAAGCAGAAATGGACTGGGAGAAAGGAGGTCACTCCCCTGCATATTTTGCCTGTGAACTTTCACTGTTTATCACTATGCCTCAGTTTTTCCAGTAACACATTATTGTCTAGTTTTTCCCCAGAAACAAGCTGGTGGGTTTTTTTTTGGGTTTGGGGTTTTGGGGTTGCTTTTTTTTTTTTTTTTTGGAATTACAATCTGCCATATCTCACTGGTTATAATTATCAACTCCTAGAAACAGATAAGACGTTTGCCCAAGGGAGGGAAAACACATGAAAAATGACACTGGAACAAAAGCCATGTAAGAATTCCTTAATTTCATAAATAAATATGAGAACACCATATGCTGCAGAATAGAGACCAGTAACCCACAGCTGCCAGAGTTATCACGGAGCAAACTCCTTTAGCTCTAGAGCAATTAGGATAGAACCTGACAAACACAGCAAGCTTTCATTCTCTGTTCAAAATTGCATGCACAATAGTCATGCGAGCTAGACTTACTTGTTGATGTCAAGAGCAGACTACAAAATTGCATGCACAATAGTCATGCGAGCCAGACTTACTTGTTGATGTCAAGAGCAGACGACCTCATTTATAGGCTTCATTTAAGCATCAAGCAATTTGCAAAGTGTTGAACAAAACCCCTAAGATTATCACAGCTTACGTCTGGAAATGCAACACCCAGGTGTGAAAATTAACACTTCTAATGTTGTGCCATAACAGAACATGGGGACCGTGCAACCTACCTCTGCATCTTGAATTCAACAATTTAGCTGCATTGAACAATCAACATCCTTTTCAATAACCATACATAAAAAAGGAAGCTACGAGCCAAACTAGTCTGTAGAAAACACAATCCTATTATCAAAAACAGAAAAAAAGCACGAAGGCCTAAAATTCTGCAATCTGCAGCTAACTTATTCCAGGTTTTTCTAGGTTAACACTTGCCAAGATTACCACTTGGCAACATCCCGCTTGTCATCAGCTAACTGTCATCTCATAATCTGAATTTGAATGACAAAGCAGATCAACAAAGAAATTCAAAGTTCAGATAAACTACTTTTTCTACTCTCTGTGGTGTCCAAAAAGTTTGGACTGTCTTTTCCCTAACAATTTCTACCCAAGAAATGTTTCCCACCTGCTACAAGAGCCTTGCTATGAGTGATGTGTCATTACCCGCCTGTCTCCTTCAAAGGGAGAGGGATAGTGAAGGGGGTAGGGGGTATTATAAAGGAGCCATGCACAGAAGGTTGGATAGCACAGCACAACAAAGTGGGAAAACACTAAACATTCCCTGACACCAACCTGCAGCATGGGCTCCACCCCGGTCCTTCAGTCAGCTATGCCAGAGAGCTTGTTTTATAAGGGGGAACTAAACTGTCCAATAACATGTCCATAGACACAGCTCCAACTCAACCAAACCCACTCTATCTGGTATATTTTAAAACACATTCAAGCTGTGCCTAATGTATCTACTTCAGTAAAAGACAATACTTAAGACAGTGGCAGTAAGTAAGAGTAATTTCTCAGAACAGAAGAACCAGTTAACTACAGGTCAACGTACTACTGAGGATGCATAAACCAGAGAAAGTTCCTTTTCCATAAAATCCTTAGAGGGAACAAAAAAAAAAAAAAAAAGGGAATGATTACAGTCCTCATTTATGGCCATCTAGGAACGGTTCCCAGTGAACAGAGGGCATCTGAGGTAAGTATGACCTGGCTGCTCCAGCCTGTGTCTGCACATGACTGAATACTGTCAAAAGCTAAACAACTCTGTCTTTCTCTTAGCTTTCTGTTTGCTTGTTTTTCAATATGTATTTCTGTAATACCGTCTTCAATACCAAAGTATTCCTCACGTGGCTGAAGTGCAGTAAATCATGAATGGCATGACGTCAGCATCATATCACGGTGACGCTGGTTTTCCGCATATATTAATTCCTTAAAGGCCATTAATTTCTTCATAAATAATGAGATAACTCACTTCCCTAGGCACTGCAGCAGGGAAACCTGCTTTAAGGAGTCAGTCAAACCAACCCTCCAACAGAAGGTGGAGCAGAACCGTCCTTTCCGTATTTGGGAGAGTTGCGCTAGAGATCCTTCTGTCATTCTCTTCCATTTATTATGCTTCTTCTTTTATCTCTACAAAATCAAGAGATGAAACCTGTCTTCTCTGCCCTTTCCAAGATGAAATTTTATATTCATTTCTATTCACATGCTAAAGCAGAGCAGGAAGAAAATTAATTCTTCTGTAATGCAGAAGCTGCAACTTAAGCTTACAGGATGCAGAAGAATCTGTGGTAATCACCTCATCTTCTTGAGGGAGAGTGGAGGAGAAGGAGCATCAGAGCCACCACCCTTGGTCCTGCCTCACCTGGCATGTTAGACTGTGTCCAGGCTGTACTCGTTAGCCCAGACCTGAAAGCAGGTCACAGCAAAGCATGCTCCTGGACTAACACTTTGCCCACCACACCTCCAGTCAACAATGCCCAGTGCTCTGGTGTGGCACAGTCCTGAAGCCCCCAGGACACCCTAAGCCCTGATGCGCTCACTACACACCCTTACGTGTTCTTATAATGCACAGCAGCAGGACCACGCAAACAAGGATCCCGCTCCCCATGTTTGCCTACCCTGACCACATGACACTCTTGAGCTGATGAGACACACGGGAACTTGAGGGGGCAGAGGGGTGTGTGTTTAGGCCCATTACATGGGATATCACGAGCAACCTAAGCTCTCTTCCCACAGCAGATCTCAGATCCCAGCATAAGCTCACAGCTGACAGCCAAGTGCACCTGAACAGCACAGACACAACAAAGTTGGGCTCCAGCCAATATTTCAAGTGGAGCATACAGATAGGTGTCCCCACCAGGCTTTGACCAGTGAAGTACATCTCCTGCATTATGCAAAACCTGCCTCGGGTGTTTCGCAGGAGCGGTAGCGGTTCCAACACGCTCAAGGCCGTCTAAGCCCACAGTAGCTTTGCACTGTGACCCAGTTACCAAATCTGGGCTGAGAGCTTTCCAGAAAGCTTACAAGGACCAGGTTGTTCCAGCATCTTAGCTTACTTTACAAAAACGTATTGTGGGCCATGAGTTAGGTGTGGTAACCAGTATTTGCTACTGTATGTTCTGCGTAGAATGACACCTGAACTGGTATTCCATGGCAGCAAGTGCAGCTTATCACAAGGTCCAGAAAGGCACTCCGCTACTAAGAGCGATAGGTAAAATGGTAAGTGGAGAATGAAAATCTCTAAAGCCACATCCACTTTCCTTTCAATCTGTTAGCCTATTCTGGGTTTACAAAACTAATTTGAAATGCTTGTGCTCTCATGTCTTTGCTGATCAACAGACAGGAGGTTAATATTGTTCAGGTGAGGGGCCAGAGTTATGACATCCAGCTGTCCAAGCTGCAACCACAACTATAGTTTGACAGGACAAACTAAGCTGCCTATTTCAAAACTGAGTGATGGCAGGAAAGGGACTTCTTCATACCCTCTCTGTCAAAGACACGCCAGACAAAATCCTCTTTATGTTCCCAAACAAGAACAAGCTCTTTTACAGTTTATGCTCATATGATTTAAGAACTGTACTGCTCAGAACTTCTCTACCAACTTGGGATGCATTTAATCAACTTCCATTTTAAAGTGTTTATAACAGAAGTTCTCTTCTGTCCCCAAACAAATCAAGTCAGTCGTGAACCTATTTAATTCTTAATGTAATCACTTACAGGGTATTTTTATAAGCCAGCAAGTGAATGATGGAGCTACAAGTTACTTATGAACATTGGATCAATTCTTAAATTTGATTTACCACTGCTGCACACTAAAACCAGCTCTATAAACATCACACACAACAAACACCCTCCTATTTAAAAAAATCAAAGGTAGTTCCAGTGTCTTTAAATCTATTAACTCTGACAAATGTTGTGGCTGTCATCAGGAAATTAACTATTACATAAAAGTAATTACTAGTCATGCAGTATGTCAAATTTATTTACCTGTAAACAAATATTCTTCTGAATTAAGTGTTAGTAACTCCCCTTTATAACTGTATTTTGAAATGTACATCCCTCCTGTGGTATAAATAAAACAAACAAGAGCAAATCAGGGATTTGCTTCTTATATGTTAGAGGTGGTAGGAAAACAAAGCAAAAAGAAAAACAGTTAAATATTTTCCCCAGGGAGGTGAGAGGAGGGGGGAGATACCGATAAGGTGCAAGCTGCATTAGCATCAGTTGCGTACTACCACTAAAATAAATAAAAAGTCCCTGCATGTTCATATAGTCAATCACAATTATACGTTTTACAAAGAAGCAGAAGCAAAAGTCCTAGAAGTCTCCCAAGAACATATCGGTAACTGCAGAATTTCA
>NW_010119849.1:0-2768 GCF_000699245.1 Pterocles gutturalis | reverse complement strand
GGGTTGTTGTGACCAAAGTGCAGGACACAAACAGTAAAAGAAAGTGGAAAAATCAGACATGCAAGAGAACATAACATCTGGAGGGGGGTGGGAATGAATTATTGGCAAACCCCTGAAATGTTTGCAGTTTCTATTCAAGACAAATGCTTAAACGGATTTCTGCTGTGCTAAGCATTTTGTACAAAGTATAAGGTCAGGGTCTATTCATTCCCTTTTTAACAGGCATATGAATAATAGCAATAATTATTTCACCCTGAACCTCTCCTCTCCAGGGAGAAAGTAGAGCAGCGTAACTACAGCAAGCAGATTCTTCATGTTCTCTACATCTCAAAACTCATAGTCTAGAAAGCAACACAAGTTAGTTCCTCAGAGTTTGAGAGACACGCTAGGTATTATATTTAGGTATTAACTACCCTAAAATAAAGATAGGCATGTCATATAGAGGCAGTCTTATTTCTTTAACCAACCTCTTTGGCAAATTGAGCAGTTTTCACTGTAGATATTTTGAATTCCAACAGAGACTTACTATCAGATTCCAGCCTTCTGCCTAAAAATTTACTTCGATTCAGTGCCTCACGCCTGTGATTTCAAATTAATCCTGCAGTGCTGACATACAAATCATTATCACCTTCATATTATGCTATTTGTCTGCTATTGTTGGAAGACAGATTTTCCAACCCTTATACCTGACTTAGGCAGAAAACCCTATCTGATCTCAAGTCAGAAATTTTGTAAAGAGTACATGTTTTCTTATCTTTCCTTGTGGGAAAAGGAAAAAACGGTTTAAAGCCTTATTTTGAAAGTGTCAAAAAAAACCCAACCTTACAGCTCATAATTATTTTATAAAAAAAAAAAAAACACACCAAAAAAAACCCAATCAGAAACCCATGTCCACAGACTCCAACCCCCAAAATCCACCACAGATGTTCTGATATACACCTGTTCTCTCACCACCACCCCACAAAGGAAATGGCATTTTTTCCTTTGTGGTCAAGAAAGAGGACAAAATACTGAGAGGGCAGGGACATTTCAGGCTCCCCCTACCTTTCCTCTTCCAGAGCCATCCCCTCACAGCCACCGGTGCAAGCAGAATATTCCAGCACACAGATCCCAGCTTCAGCTAATGTGACCATAGAATCACAGAATCATTAAGGTTGGAAAAGACCTCAAGGATCATCAAGTCCAACCGTCAACCCAACACCACCCAACCCACTAACCCATGTCCCAAAGCACCACATCTACACGTTTCTTGAACCCCTCCAGGGATGGTGACTCCCCCACTGCCCTGGGCAGCCTGTTCCAATGTCTGATCACTCTTGCAGTGAAGACATTTTTTCTAATATCCAGCCTAAACCTCCCCTGGTGTAACTTGAGGCCATTTCCTCTTGTCCCATCACCTGTTACTTTAGAGAAGAGCCCAGCACCCACCTCACTACACCCTCCTTTCAGGCAGTTGTAGAGAGTGATGAGGTCTCCTCTCAGCCTCCTCTTCTCCAGACTGAACAACCCCAGCTCCCTCAGCCGCTCAGCCCTGTGCTCCAGACCATTCACCATTCCTCTTACATCTGCCTGCAGTTATCTGTGACAGTTATCACCTGTCTTCCTCTCTGCAGAGGGATGGGTTGCAAGAATTAAGGAGGGCAGTGTGCCTCTTATCAAAACTGGAATTAGTCCAATTGATTGTCTGGATTTCATTCCCTTACTAAAACCAGCCAGACTGTTGAACTACACAGGCAGCCTTAAATACTGCACCACTGTTTAAATAACAAGATGAAAGTTACCAAACTAAACCGAAATACCTTGGAATGATTTATCCCACAGTGAAGAAACATCGATAGCAAAAAAAAACCTGAAGTATTACACTATCGCATTTCAGTTCCCTAGTGGATTTTTCTTTTCTAAGCAGTAAGGAGATTTTAACTTGATTTTTTTTTTTCAGTTGGTCATAAATCTCTTCATGACCTTTAACTTCACATACATTCAGCTAAAAAAATAAATTAAGAAAATAGAAAGAAAAATCAGAAGCTGTGATTACTCTATATATATATATATTTTAAACAAATATTTCAAGCCTCAGTTGCTTTCATTCTCCTGGAGCTTTGACTATCCTCTCCGCACCCCTTGTGCCCATCAGCAGTTTGTTATTTACACTGACTCAGGTTTTACTGCCTGCAATTAAGAATGCCTGAGGGAGAGTTTCATCAATATTCCTGCTCTTGAGAGACTGCCATTTGCCTCCCAGCCCCATCTCCAGGTTTCCTTTCAAGTCTCGCTTCTGTGTGCAGGAACTCAGCAAACCCCTTTGATACTCAGTAGTGAGACAGGAGGAAAAATCTCAGGATGAGGGTGAAGTTATCTTTATTTGACAAAAGGTATCTGAACGCTCTGCGGGCTGGCTTGAGCTGACTACTAAGATCATCAGGAGAGGTCAAAACGTCTTCTCACATGTTGATGACTGTCCAGTATTTTGGAAAGTTGTTTTAGAATATTTACTAAGCTGCAAGCAGACACAACAATCAGTAAGATTTGCTTGCATGCAAAACCAACCCTGACCAATCTGGTGGCCTTCTATGATGGAGTGACGGCTTCGGTGGACAGGGGAAGGGTGATGGATGTCATCTACCTGGACTTCTGCAAAGCCTTTGACATGGTCCCTCACCACATCCTTCTCTCTAAATTGGAGAGGTGTGGATTTGAAGGAGGGACTGTACAATGGAACTGGCTGGCTGGATGCAGCCGAAGGGTTATGATTAACGGTTCTGTGTCAG
>NW_010119848.1:0-1317 GCF_000699245.1 Pterocles gutturalis | reverse complement strand
GGCAGGAAAGGCCTTGGGAGAGCGACCACATGGAGTGAGATGACCTGGTGCAAAAGAGATCCAGAATCAAAAAAAAGGGACGAGCTTCCGGAGGGTCCTCACCTAGTACTGGGCATGACGTGTATGTTATGGAATAGATTATTGGCCACTCTGGGTCTCAATCCTGAACCTAAGATCAAATCCTGGGCTAGGAACTGGGGCTGTGCTCCCTCCCAGCTTCTCCTGTTCGCAGACAGCCAGAGAAGCTGAAAGACCTTGGCAGCCACATAGACATCACTTTTTATCAGCTTTCTTCTGAGCACAAACCCAAAACACAGCCTCTTGCTAGCTATTATGAAGAAAGTCAACTCTGTCTCAGCTTAGCCCAGGAACTAGGCTTCAGTTTAACCTTTCGTTAGGCTTTACCAAGGCCTGAAAAGAGCTATGATTAAAGCTGGTACCTGAAGGTATAATTGATTTATGATCTAGCTGCATTTTAACAGGTGTCTCTAGTTTATGTGAAAGATAGTGTTGGGTTGGAATAACAAGGAGGCTTAGGAAAATCAATTTACTTTTTTTTTAATCATGCCGATTTATTGGGATTGGAGCTAAGTCCAAACAGTCATATGTAGACTGGGCTCTGATTAGAGCTGGGGCTGGAGTTTGTGTACTAGGACATCAGGGGATGAATAGCGAAGTTTGTTGCTCTTTTCTGTAAGCCCAATAAAGCTTTGATGAAGTTCTTAACAAAATTTACCATACAACTTATCAATTTCTTTACAGTTCAAGGTATCTGGAAGTTACTAAAGTAACAGCATCAGTGTCCACAGAATTTTCATGGACAGGTTTGAGAATTTATACTGTAAGAGTCATTATAGTGTTTTTCAATGGCTAACAATACCTAGGAGGCTTTTAAGACTGTGTCATAGCACAAGAGGATGAGGGAAGGAAATGAAATGAAAAATCTTGGGGGGTCATGACAAAGACAGGGATATCACTTACCGGTTACTGTCACAGGCAGAACAGATTTGACTTGGGGAAAATTGATTTAATTTATTGCCAACTAAAACAGAGAAGGATGGTGGGAAACAAAGACAAAATCAAAAAACACCTTCCCCTCACCCTCTCACCATATCCCTTTTTCCCAGTCTCAACTTCATGCCTTCATTCCCAACTCCCACCCCGTCCGTCCAAGCAGTGCAAGCGGGAAGAGGAATTGGTCAGGGCTCAACCTTCCTTACTTTATATATGTTTGACAACATTTGGATAAAAAAGATCCTGTCATTGGGACAAAGCATACCACAGATTCACCATCATAGAATCATAGAATCATAGAAT
>NW_010119847.1:0-12486 GCF_000699245.1 Pterocles gutturalis | reverse complement strand
TGTGATTCTGTGATTCTGTGATCTCTTTTATAGGTTGAGGAGTCTTGGTATGTGCAGTCTTTGTTGGCTGAGTTCTTTGTTCGTGCTTGTCATCTATTTCTGTTCCTTTGGTCATCTAAGTGTATTCATCAGGAGATGATGGGAATGAAAACTGCATGTATGACAGTTCTCCATTCTTTTCAAAATAATGCCTAACATCTTAGTCCCTTTTTGATTAGCATCAAGCTGATATTTTCTTAGAGCTACCTATTATAACTCCAAAATCTTTCCTGAGTGGTAGCAGCTACTTTACAGTTCATTATTATGGACCAGCTGATTTATTTTTTTTTCCTCATGCGTCAATTTGCTTTACTGATGCAGAATTTCATATGCTTTTTTTTTTTTTTTTTTTTTTTTTTTTTTTTCAGTATAATACATCCTCTGCAATGGTTCTCAGTCAGCTTCTGGTTTTACCCTTCAGACTACTTTCCTCCTATCTTATCCCTTTTCTAGATCATTTTTGAATACAGTAGACTGAACAGGCTCCAGCACAGATGCCTATTTCCTTGCATTGCGAAAACTAATGCTTTATTCCTGACCTTTTGCCCTGTGTTCTAGTCCATTATTAGTTCATGAGAATGCCTTCCCTTTTACCCATCTTAGTTATAAAGTCTTTTGTGAAGGCCTTTTAAAAGCTTTCTCCCCTCCAGATTAATATCAGCTGCATCATGTTCATCTACACACTTCTTGGTTTCCTCAAAGAATGACAACAGATTTGTGAGGCATAAAAGTCCTCCTTGGCTCTCCATAGTATATTATTTTGCTCATATGCCTACTATTTTTATTCTTCACTATTGTTTTAGCCAATACATAAGTCAGATTTTCTTCTACATATTTTCACATTATGTCAGGCTTTTCTGCTGTCTCTGGAAGCCCATGAAACCCTTAAAGAAGCTCACATTACATCCTTCTGATACCAAGGCTGATGTTAGAAATTGCATGCTGCTGTTAAGTTCAGTATTAGGCAGGAACTCTTGGCTGAATCCTGAGAAACGATTGCTGTTCTTTATATCAACTTTGTTCTGAAACCTTCAGTTTGATGCACTCCTGTAAAGAAAGATTCTCCCACAGTGAACAGATATGAAAAATTAATTCAGCTTCTCTGCTACGGCCTTGTTTCCTCTGAGAGCTCCTCACGTAGTTTGTTTCAAAGAGATGTCTAGGTTTCTATTTCCTTTACAAAACTAAAACATCTTATTCTCCAGCGAGGGTAATGAAGGAATACAATATGCTGGGTCATCTTGTTACCATCAGTACGAAGAATGTATGTGCACTGATACATACATGCACACTTGGGTTGTACCTACTTTTTGGGTACTGTGGAGGAGAAGGGTGTATGGCATAAAAGGGGGATGACGGGAAGACTCATTCTATTCTTACTTTACATGCACACAGGAGTAAATCTGTTGAAGCAGCTGAATAAAAACAATATTGTAACTAAGCCCAGACACTCAAAGAAGAACAGTGGAGGAGAAAAGGTCTAGTAGGTCTACCTTGAGCCTGAACTGAAAGCAAGAAACTGAAGCAATTATTTTCTTGTGCAAATGAAAGCCTTACAATAGAGTTCTGCACTCTGCTGGAAGGAGACTTTTTAACGAGAAGTTTCTGTCAAACAGTCCTGATTGATTGAGTCAGACCGAATGCAGCCATGGAAGTGCAGCTGCTTCACTGCAATTTTCATCAGGAGGTAATTGGGTGGCAGTAGAATAACTGTTACTCGGTGGTTGGGGCAATTGCACAGAATACAGGAAATCTTCATGTTTACGCTCTCACTGCCCTTACGAATTGCCAGTGAGTCAGTCCCACTGGGTGATCTTTATGTATGTATTTCTTTCTCCACCCTCATGTGAATAATCCTGGATTTGGAGAGAGATGTTGAGGTCTATAAATCATAGATGTGGGGCTGAATATGAAGATGCAGCACTGAGAGTGTCACTAAAGTAACTTTTAGGAATGAAAATGAGAAGTTTACTGAACTAGCCCAATCTTCTCTAAATAGAGACAGTAAAATAGAAGATTGTGCTAGTTCAGTCAACTTCCTAACCATATTTTTCTATGAATTTACATACCTGTCAAAAATCAAAGTCTTTTGCAAAAACAGTGTGATTATGCTGAAGTTCCAGCCCAATCCTCCCCGTGAAACCTGCCCACTGGCCCTCTGCCTTCTTCTCGCTTCCCTGCCTTTTTCCCAGGCAGGCCGCTTGCGGCATTGCCAGAGCAATTCTCCAGGCAAAGTTGAGATATCGTTTATTTTTAATTCCAGTGAGGTTTTATTGGGTGGGAGAGGGAAAAGCTTTGAGGAAGGAAGAGGATTTTTGTTTGGGGGGTTTTTGGTGGGGTTTGTAGGGTTTTATTTTATTTTGTTTTAATATTTAAAGTACAAAATTCTGGGACGACATTTTCAGATCTATTTTCCAAATTCTTCTTAGATGACTAGAGGTAAAATAATTCATTATTTCTTTATTCTAGTTCTATTCTGAATATGAAAAATCCAAGTTGTGATGCCCCAGAAAGTTGGACAAAGTGCTCCAGCTTTTCCTGTATTACTACATTTTCTCTCCCTGATACAGCACCACTGCAGCTGACAAAATATTGCATATATCTGTACTGAGAGATTTGACCTGAGGCTTGTTACCAAGCTCCTAAAGCCTTGATATAATTGACTGTTTGTCTTTGACACCTCTTTTCAGCAATTGCATCGGTTAACCCTGAGGACTGAGGACTCCTCACACCAGCACAACACTAAATTTCTCTCTTCTAGACAAGACCTTAATGGATCATCTAAAGGTTTCTTCCTGAATCACCTACTGAAAACTCTTTTTTAAGATGAAGAAGAATTGTGGGACCCATTTGCCATAACTCAACAAGCAAATAATAAAACATTTATAATAATTCAAGAGCCCTTGATTGTCCAGCTGCCGACTGGCAAGTAAAAAGAGTAACATATCTATCCACACAACTTCCTTATGCTGTGGTGTGTTTGGCAATCTTGAGTTGCTAAGAATAAGGGCAAAATATTATTCTTTAATTTGAACCCAACTTTCTGCCAGGTTGATCTCTGTCAGGTGCACATCAAAACAGAGTAGATTTTTCTTGTGTAATCTGAGCACTGCAGCACTAAAGAGCACAGAAATTAAATTACAGTTGTGATCTGTGCAATGAAGACTCTAAAAAGCAACATATAACATCAAACTTGGAAACCAAACATATGAACTAAGGCAGTAAAGAAGCTGTGAACATATTCTCATTAAATCTGGCTTCTATCAAAAGCCTGAGTCAACCTATCAAAGAAATCCCACTAGTACCAAAGCAAGAGCCTAGATAGAGACCTGGTGAACTGGATTTTTGCCTCTTCTTCAAGGATTTTTCTTCCATCTACAATTCACCATGGATTTGTTTAACAGCAGGAACTGTTTGTTTAAAACGTCAGGTGTGCTTGACATTTTTTTTTCTAAAACCAGTTATAACCTCTATTTTTCTAAGGAAAAATTAATCCCAACTGAGAAAAAAGCATGGGAGAAGGAAAGACCGTGGGTTTTTCTCCCCCTTATCTCCTTCAATTCTGTTTAATTAAAAATGTAGAAAAGTTCTGAGAGTCTGTTCTTACACATTTACTCCTTACATAAGGCTTCACTAGAAAAAAAAAAAAAAAGTGTTTTAAAATAAACTCCAGGCAAAAACCTTTGAGAAGGAGAGTTGGGAGTCTGTGCCATAATCAACCAGCTCACGTCTGTGAAAAGCACAAAAGTGTTTTTCACGAGGCTTTTAGCCAAAGATAGCTAGCTCATATTAATAACATATTCGTACTCTGGAAGAAATCCAGCCTAGGGGTCTGAGCTATAGAGGCATCGGTCACTTGCAGCTCTGATCAGCTTCAGTGGGAAGCAGATGTCTCTGTAGATCAGAATTTACTGGAACAGAAATTCAGCCTCAGGATAAAATGAAACTTTTTAAAGAAATTTAATTTACAGAGAGAAATGTGACTGCTTAGGGTGTTTGCAAGCCACTATATAAGGATCTCTCCAAAGGCCCCAGCGTGTGTGTGATGGAGTAGTGGCAAGGGCATCTACTATTGTGGCTATAACTTATTTCAATTGTTAGCCTCCTTAATTTTAAAAAAAAAAAAAAAATCAGACCCACAATTGGAAATGATTTATTTCCAACAGATACAGGAGGAAAATGAAACTCCAACAGAATATCAGGCATAAAAGAGCGAACAGTATGATAGCTTTAGCGCTGGGGAGTAACTTAAATTCCCAGTTCTTTGAATGATCTTTATGTAGAAGTTGCTGGTGTAAAAAAAAAACCAAACAACTGATTTCTTGAATAAAAGTTCTAGAATTCATCCCAACAGTCCATGAAAATGGTAAACGTGCAAATAAACACCTGTTCTTGAATCTGTCAGGAAAAAGAAATTTAAGTGGAGCCTTGTAATAAAAGGAAGACAAAAGATGACATGAGGAAAAAAAAGAACTGTAATTGCCTAAGTTTCAGAAATCAAACAGCTAGTGAAACAAAGCTCATTTCAATGTCAACACCTAGATTGCTTTCTCAGCTGACAGCTATTTTGGAGAAAATAGTGATGGGGGCTGAACTGTGGTTAGGAACCAACTAAAAGAATTGGGCAGCATTTTTAGGGCATGCTAAGGGCAAAATTTTCAGGAGTCCTGCACATTCCTTTCCACTGTGATACTAATTGACAAGTTTTTTCAGAGCAGTTCAGTGCCCAGTAGGCTGAGGTCCTTTAACAAACTGGCTCCTTGTTATCGCAGTTACTTGCTCGGCTAACTAGGACAGTGGAAAGGCTTCCTGATTCTTGAAGGCACCAGATGTATTGATCTTCCTATTCTTCTTGTCTACTGCTGCTGCTGTTCTGAGGCAGAAGCTGAGGTATGAATCTGCTTTAGGATTCAGTAATTGTGTTAAAGCCTCATTAATTTTAATAATGGGGGAAGGAAGGATGTATTCTGAAAACCTTTAAAGGCAAGGGCTTAACACTCTGTGAGGATTACCAGGTTAGGGCTGGCTGGTTCAGGCAAACCAATTTATGGACGATTTGGTTTAACATCCTTATATGTCTCCAAAAACCATTTTACTCCTAGAGTAAGACACACCTTTGAAAATTTTTTTTAGCCATAATTTTTGGCAGTTCTTCATCTATGACCTCTGTTCTAAAAACCAATTGAACAGGCTTTGCAGAAGTAGGGACTGAAACTTTAGGCACAAGACCCTGTTCACATGAAAATTTATTTGTGTCATGTTTATAGAATGTTTTCTGGTTAGGGTTAGATTTCACAGAACTATTAGAAGAAAACACATCTTGAATTCAAACTGCTTCTAAGCTCTGAGCAGAGCTGTAGACCAGCATTAGATGAGGTTTGCTTACATTTTCCCGCTGCAGTTGCTCTGCCTTGACAGCGGTGATGACCGAGTCCTGGTCTCTTCTCCAACAAAATGTTTCATACATAAAAAGCAGAACAGTGTTAAGTCAGAAATTAATCACTAGTAGCCTGGTGGTTAGGGAAGGTAGGACTATGGGGTTAAATGTCCTCAGGCAAGGGAGGGAGGGAACTTGTAGCTCTGCATAGTGTTTTACTAGTCACTAGCGTCACAGTGGAGTTTTTGTGAACATTTAAGCTGTTGCTTTCCTCATTGATCTTGCAAGCCCCTAATCTGAAGAATCAGCTATTCACCAAGCGCTGCCTGTAATAACTCTGAAGCAGTACTGTCGGTAACCAGGGACAAGACGAGAGAACCAGGAGCTTTACATAACTTCTCAGCTCAGTTACTGACCTGCTGTATTACTTCAGGCCACTCGTTTATGCTCTCCTCTCCCTTATTTCCTGGTCACTGGAGGATGTACAGTCCTAGGCATACCAGCCAATTCATCAAGCGTTCGTGCAATGCCTACGTATGGGGGACGCAGTTGCATCTGAGGTCCTGTATGCAAACACAGAAAAACAGGTGGGTTTTTTGTCTGTTTCCCAACTCAAGTTCATAGAATCATAGAATGGTTTGGGTTGCAAAGGACCTTAGAGATCATCTAGTTCCAACCCCCCCGCCATGGGCAGGGACACCCTCCACTAGACGAGGTTGCTCAAAGCCTCATCCAGCCTGGCCTTGAACACCTCCAGGGATGGGGCATCCACAACTTCTCTGGGCAACCTGTTCCAGTGCCTCACCGCCCTCACTGTAAAGAATTTATTTATAATATCTAGTCTAAATTTGCCCTCTTCCAATTTAAATCCATTACCCCTCATCCTGTCACTACATGCCCTTGTAAAAAGCCACTGCCCATCTCTCCTGTAGGCGCCCTTCAGGTACTGGAAGGCTGCTATAAGGTCTCCTCGGAGCCTTCTCTTCTCCAGGCTGAACAACTCCAACTCTCTCAGCCTGTCCTCATAGGGGAGCTGCTCCAGCCCTCTGATCATCTTTGTGGTCCTCCTCTGGACCCACTCCAACAGCTAGTTCTAGCCCAAGAGTTGTTTATTCTGACTTTTTTTGTTCTGCTCTGATAGCCTGTAGCAAAATCATGATTTCTGAGCCACGTAACTTTTTGCATTAGAGAGAAGACTGCATCACCAGCCTCTGTGATTGCAGAAGGTCCTGAATATAATCACCTACAGCCATTAGATCTAAAGGCAGAACACTTGGCAATCTGCAATTCATGAAACTTTCAATATGTTACAAATCATAACTTACCTGCTTTTTAAAGCTATGACATTATCAAATGTACATGAATTAATTTAAAGGCCTCACTGGACCTTTAATTTATAAAAAGCAACAAAATAATCTACTTCGTACCTGGTACCATATCACAAGCACTTGTTAAGGGACACAGAGCCTTCTACAGTAATGTAGAAAAGGGTAATGACAGGAAAGGAAAAGGATTTGAACACTAAAATTAGCAGAATTTTCTTATAGATTGGTGTCTTTAAATCAGTTAACTTCGGCATCCAAGAAGGTGTTAGCTCTACGTGTCTAGCATTGCCTAGGCATTTATATGGGAACGGTCTCATATGGAGTCGCTGGTGTGTCAGAGGGATGAGGTCACAGCACATCTTCAGTGACAACCAGTATAAGGTTGCTCTTCTCTACCAACCCAGCTCTTTTTGTGAAGCTTAAAGAATTCAATTCCTTCATCAAGTTTGGCTGAACTTAGCCAGCAGGTTCAAAAAGTAAGGAGAGAAGCAGGATAAGATGGGTATGCATTATGCGTGAAGTGTCATTGCAAAAGCTTCAGTTCTTACAAACTAGATAGTAAAAATGAGAGAAAATGAGGGCAAAGAATAGGAAAAGTTTGAAGATGTGTTCTGGAAAGCTTATCACTGAAGGCTTCGTATCTCAGGGTTTATACTCAGTAAGTTTTGGAGAATATCCCCCCAAAGGCATGATGGTTCTCCCAGTCTGCAAACAGTTATATTACAGGATCAGATGTCTGGTGGTTATACTCTAATTCTGTAAACTATGGGAATAACACAGGCTTTTGCACACATAGTGTGGTTTTCTTAACTTTCAAATTCTTGACTTGGCAAACTTCATTTCAACATACATTTCATCACCTTCTCCAATAAAAAGGAAAAAAAGGGAAAAAATGGTTCAGTTGCAATATAAAGCATTTCACATGTTTGATTATGCAAAAACTGTAGAAGACATTTTAAAAATTATTTTTAAGGGGTTATCTCTGTGGGAGACAAGAGCTTACAATCACCAACCATACAGTTAATGTTTAATAAAGTCAACATGAGTATTTGAATAAGATATACTACACACTATGCTTATAGGAAAGATCATGTATTTAAATGTTTTGTGTTATTTTGTGCATGTCCATGTGTACGTGCATGCAAAAACGTTTTGTTACCTCATTTCAGGCAAAAAGTCACAACTATCAAATATTACTGTGAGCCATGATTAAGATCCAAGTTCCCCAGGCTACTGAAATTGTAGTGAAAATAGGTGCATCAAAATCAATTTATAATCACTCTCATGTCCTGTAATTACAAGCACAAAATACTGCACTTTGAATAGACAATTATTTTCCTTAGAATGAGCCCATACACGCAGGTCCTGAATTGAATCCTCCTCACTCTCCAAAGGTTTCACTATGCAATTTTTAATGTTATTTAACTACTGTGGCTGAGATGGTAATAACACTTTTCTGACGTTTGTATTAGGAAAACCTCCATGAGAGATGCAATAGGCATGTAAGAATAGAAAAGTGATTTAAAGCAGCAGAACAGTAGACATCTGGTATACAAAAAGGCAGCATGTATTTCCCTCTCTCTCTCATGGACCTAGAGGGGAACTGTTAGTGAGGTGGAATATGTGCATTAGAGTCTCCTCAGAGCTGACAGGCAGAGAAATTGATCTCACCAAAGAAAGAGACCTTTTCTGAGTTGGTTAAAACAAAACCAGTCTTCTTTCCCACATTTTGGACCAAGCCTCATTATAAATACTTTTAATTAGGATACTTTAATTTAAAAAATGTTAAGTACTTTATTTCCATTGTATCTACATTTTGCTTAATAATGACAGAAATCATAAGCTAAAGGGGGAGTTCTTAGAACATCAACCAGTAGCAGCAAAAATCTCCTTTAAAAGATTATTCATAAACTTATGGCTTCTAAAGTTTAAAACTCCCACTAGTCTACAGAAATTTTGTTTCTGTACTACAAATACTAAGAAAAATTTAAAATCATTACTTATTTCCCAGCATGCAAATTGTGATTTATAGAAGTGTAGTCAAGTCCTTGCACTGAAGAGCCTAAACTCTAAATGACAGGGTTTTAAAGTTTTGTTTTCACGCATGTAAAGCAGAAAAAAAAATGTTGTAACATATCATTATCTGTGATAAACTGAATAATTTAAAAACAACTAATGAAGACACGATTCTAACTACAGCTTGTGTAATACTTCTTCAAAAACTACTTATCAGTCAACTACAGAGACATCAGACTAGGGAGAAAAGAAAGAACTGGAGCAGTACGCATTCACTATTCTTTGACAAGTGGCATAAAGAAAATAGAAGAAATAAAAATGAAAAGATGAAAGCTAACCTAGTTTAAAAATAGTTATGGAAGCTGGTCTGTTTTTTTGTTTGTTTTGGTTTGTTTTTTTTTTTTTTTTTAAAGAGTTGTTTAAACTGCTTATATATAATCCAGGCTTTCAAACACACATGATTTGTTAAGAGTAATACGTACCTTGGCTTTGTCTCTCTCTTTCTGTCTTCAGACTGACTGCTATTTGAAGGCCTCATTTTATACAGCTGGACTAATACTATTGCACAAATTGCTACCTTTCGAAGGCTGTGATGTGAACCTGCCTGAACAACTGCCACTTTAGCACCACAATAAAAAATACCTTTCATATAACAACTGCCTTCCTTTTCAGGAGGAATAATGAAATGAAGCAAAATAAAAAGCCATGACCATCCATTTTCCCAGAGGAGTCATGCTTTGGGGACATTTCCTCCCTTCTCAGGTCCCAGAGCTTCAGAGCTGCTGCGATCGATGGGCACAGGCAGTGCAGACCTCCTGCTGCACAGCTCCCCTGAGTATGCCCTGTCCTCACCCAGGGCTCAGCAGACACCCTGTCACCAAAGCCAATCTTGCTATTGTGTCGGGTTTTGTAAACACCCCTGTCCCCAGCTCCCCAGTTGCTCTGGGGGTCTTTTTCTGCCCTCCACCTGCCCTGCCCGGCTCCTCAGGCTCTCATTGAACTTCCTCCTCTTTTCTTTCCCTGTCTTCTCACTGAGGACAGGGGACACTAGGGGATACATCTTTTATTAAAACAAGGAAGATGGGGCACACTCCCTAGATTAGATCACGTGAAGGGATGTGGGTCTTAGGAGATCCCTTGGTGTGTGGGGGCTACATGCCCATGCTGGGGTGAGCATGTACATATCCTCCCTTTACCTATGTATTAGGCTAAAAATAGTTGTCTTCAGTGCTCTTAGATGTCCAGATGACGTGTCTGCACAGCTGTGAGGTCTTGGTTCTATATTGATATTAACCAGGCAAACACCTGATTTTAACTTGATAAAGGATATATCCTATGTTTGGGTTCCCATCTTTCATACCAAGGCTACTCTCCAAAAATATTTTTCAAAATTTCGGTCCCTCTAATCCCATGGAGCAGATGGTTTAATCAAGTTTTTCTGACTAACAGCCAGCTATCTTCAGCAAGGATGTCCATTCTCACTGCCTTGAGCCTGCTCTAATGGAGATGGTCATCACACCAGTTTAACTTAAGTCATTCCTTGCCAGCACCATTTTAATCTCAGCTACTGAGTTACTCTTTGTTTTACGTTCAGCAACTTCCTAGTAGAAGTAAGCCAATCCCTAGTAAAATTAAGCTAAAACCAGCATAGACTGTTTTGTGCATGACAGCTCTTACTTAGCTAATGCAAAGTTCTCATCACACAGACAAGACCCAGCAGAAGGGAAAGTATCTTGAACAAGATGCAGAATTTGAGTCTCATCCAGAGACACAGTTGTCCTTCATACTGTTGCCTAGAGGGAGAGAAGATCAGGGAAACCTGGACCTGTGTTTTTATGCCATATTTATTCTGTGAGTAAACAGGACTTCAATCTCCAGGGCTCTCTGTGTTATACTGGGAGTATAAAACTCACATTAAAGACATTGTTAAAAGTGGCCTTCAAATAATAGATTCTCATGTTTCTCTCTGCTTCTAGTTCAGAATTCAAACTTTAAAAAAAAACAACATTCCTTAAAAATCTGTTGTTTGACCATTTGGACTATAATATACTGCAATTTAATACCATCACACTAATGTTGCGGTCAGGTCTCAGTTCTACAAGGGTCCTAATGTCTGTTACCACCTGTAACTTAATATACCTATGAATCTGAATAGACAGGCTGAATGAGAAATCTTTTAGTTAAAGAAACGAGGATATTTACCTCTTACTTTGCCAAGAAAGCTACGACAAGCTGCAGTTTGTTGCTATGAAAGTGCTCTGAGGCTTTGCCCTTTGTGTCACACAGCAGTATCTGGAACTTTCAGCCCTGGCTGATCTGCGTGTCACGTAATTAGATCTGGGAGAAGCAGAGCTCCTGCAAAGAGAGCCCAGGATGCTTATGATCTCCGATTTTGTATCAAAGTTTGACCCGGGAACACGTGAAAATATCAGAACCATATATTGTCTTCACTCTACTCTTTATCTCAGAAGCAGCATTGCCTTCCCTAGTCCCCTATTTCCTTCTGTCTTGCTCTAGCCACTGCTAGCTGGTTCTTGACTGCAAAGCTTATATGCTTGTAAATACAAAGTAAGGATGGTTGTTCAAGTCGTTCTTCTAGAATCAGCGATGTGATGTACTGGTTGCTCACTCCATGGCAGAGTTTAAGCTACGTAAGGCATAAAATTACTGTTTTTAAAAAAGGCTAAGATTCCATTCTTTATTCAGAGGTAATGAGAGATAATTTGAAGACAAATACTTCTTACCAGTTATTAGTCAGCCAACAAGAAAGGTCTAGCTTAACTCTGAAAGACTTAGTCTAGAAACCCCATAGCAGTCTGGAATTTCATCTTACCAGCACAACCTGTTTTGACTTCTTCATATCCTTCAAAACTTCAGTTTTGTATTTTAAAGTTTCAGAAGATTAAACCATTATTTAGCCAGTGAATATCTTACTGACAGATATGAGATGGTGTCAATAGAAATAATTTTGTAAACTACACAGGACTCATAGATGCTTATAGTGAGAACCCAGCAGCCCAGAGAGTTTACCACCCGCATCCTCCTGTGGAGTTAAGTGTCTGGGTTTTCACAAATAACAGGCACTCATGAAGGTACTTAGTGTGAAATATCAGTATGCAGCAGATTTTCATTGCCTTCCTGAGTACTGACATTGCAGTGCTACCATTTAAATGAAAAAAAGAAAAAGCAAAAATTTTACCATGCCTAAAAATTTCAGTTATGGTGCCACGCACTTTGGGAAATCCAGCCCCAGCCACGCGTAGGGCACAACAGCGTGATAGAGCTACTGTGGCAGAAGGGTTAGCACAGCTGGGACTGCTCTGTCAAGCAAAACTCACGGAAGATTATAGTGCTATGTCATCTAATGCAGCTTAAAAATAAATAAATACATGAATAAACCACCTTTTGGGTTCCAAGCCCTTGCTGAGCTCTAGAACAAAAGCACCACGCCTAAAGATAACTCTCTAGCTCTTCTTTTGCAGTGCTGTCCCAACAGCCTATCTGGGTTTCAGCCATCATCTTTATGACAGATCGCTCTGCCCATCTTCTCTATCAGAAAGTACACAGGAGAAAGACACAGCTATATATAAGTACGAAAGTCTCCACCGGCCGTTCAAAAGCACAAGTAAATATTCCAACAAGTCAATCATTTACCCCCTCACTGCCAGAAGAAGGCTGGCAGGACAGAGGTAAGCCAGAGCACCCTGACGCCGCGGTGTCGGTGTGCGC